>NW_028318438.1:600000-762024 GCF_062004578.1 Staurois parvus | reverse complement strand
AGCAATGGGAGGCCGTACAGGGACCCATGAGAGACTCTGGACCTGGCAGCAGCATGAGGAGGCGGTATATAGGGGCCTATGGCAGATTAGGGGCCTGGCAGCAGCTATGGGAGGCCCGTAATCTGCCAGCACCCTATGTCAAAAAATTCTACACACAGCAGTGTGTGAGGAGACCTGAAAGTGGCACATGGCAGAGTGTGGCGATGGAGACAGCAGCAATAGGAGGCCGTACAGGGACCCATGAGAGACTCTGGACCTGGCAGCAGCATGAGGAGGCGGTATATAGGGGCCTATGGCAGATTAGGGGCCTGGCAGCAGCTATGGGAGGCCCGTAATCTGCCAGCACCCTATGTCAAAAAATTCTACACACCAGCAGTGTGTGAGGAGACCTGAAAGTGGCACATGGCAGAGTGTGGCGATGGAGACAGCAGCAATGGGAGGCCGTACAGGGACCAATGAGAGACTCTGGACCTGGCAGCAGCATGAGAAGGCGGTATATAGGGGCCTATGGCAGATTAGGGGCCTGGCAGCAGCTATAGGAGGCCCGTAATCTGCCAGCACCCTATGTCAAAAAATTCTACACACCAGCAGTGTGTGAGGAGACCTGAAAGTGGCACATGGCAGAGTGTGGCGATGGAGACAGCAGCAATGGGAGGCCGTACAGGGACCCATGAGAGACTCTGGACCTGGCAGCAGCATGAGGAGGCGGTATATAGGGGCCTATGGCAGATTAGGGGCCTTGCAGCAGCTATGGGAGGCCCGTAATCTGCCAGCACCCTATGTCAAAAAATTCTACACACCAGCAGTGTGTGAGGAGACCTGAAAGTGGCACATGGCAGAGTGTGGCGATGGAGACAGCAGCAATAGGAGGCCGTACAGGGACCCATGAGAGACTCTGGACCTGGCAGCAGCATGAGGAGGCGGTATATAGGGGCCTATGGCAGATTAGGGGCCTGGCAGCAGCTATAGGAGGCCCGTAATCTGCCAGCACCCTATGTCAAAAAATTCTACACACCAGCAGTGTGTGAGGAGACCTGAAAGTGGCACATGGCAGAGTGTGGCGATGGAGACAGCAGCAATGGGAGGCCGTACAGGGACCCATGAGAGACTCTGGACCTGGCAGCAGCATGAGGAGGCGGTATATAGGGGCCTATGGCAGATTAGGGGCCTGGCAGCAGCTATGGGAGGCCCGTAATCTGCCAGCACCCTATGTCAAAAAATTCTACACACCAGCAGTGTGTGAGGAGACCTGAAAGTGGCACATGGCAGAGTGTGGCGATGGAGACAGCAGCAATAGGAGGCCGTACAGGGACCCATGAGAGACTCTGGACCTGGCAGCAGCATGAGGAGGCGGTATATAGGGGCCTATGGCAGATTAGGGGCCTGGCAGCAGCAATGGGAGGCCCGTAATCTGCCAGCACCCTATGTCAAAAAATTCTACACACCAGCAGTGTGAGGAGACCTGAAAGTGGCACATGGCAGAGTGTGGCGATGGAGACAGCAGCAATGGGAGGCCGTACAGGGACCCATGAGAGACTCTGGACCTGGCAGCAGCATGAGGAGGCGGTATATAGGGGCCTATGGCAGATTAGGGGCCTGGCAGCAGCTATAGGAGGCCCGTAATCTGCCAGCACCCTATGTCAAAAAATTCTACACACCAGCAGTGTGTGAGGAGACCTTAAAGTGGCACATGGCAGAGTGTGGCGATGGAGACAGCAGCAATGGGAGGCCGTACAGGGACCCATGAGAGACTCTGGACCTGGCAGCAGCATGAGGAGGCGGTATATAGGGGCCTATGGCAGATTAGGGGCCTGGCAGCAGCTATGGGAGGCCCGTAATCTGCCAGCACCCTATGTCAAAAAATTCTACACACCAGCAGTGTGTGAGGAGACCTGAAAGTGGCACATGGCAGAGTGTGGCGATGGAGACAGCAGCAATGGGAGGCCGTACAGGGACCCATGAGAGACTCTGGACCTGGCAGCAGCATGAGGAGGCGGTATATAGGGGCCTATGGCAGATTAGGGGCCTGGCAGCAGCTATGGGAGGCCCGTAATCTGCCAGCACCCTATGTCAAAAAATTCTACACACCAGCAGTGTGTGAGGAGACCTGAAAGTGGCACATGGCAGAGTGTGGCGATGGAGACAGCAGCAATAGGAGGCCGTACAGGGACCCATGAGAGACTCTGGACCTGGCAGCAGCATGAGGAGGCGGTATATAGGGGCCTATGGCAGATTAGGGGCCTGGCAGCAGCTATGGGAGGCCCGTAATCTGCCAGCACCCTATGTCAAAAAATTCTACACACCAGCAGTGTGTGAGGAGACCTGAAAGTGGCACATGGCAGAGTGTGGCGATGGAGACAGCAGCAATAGGGGGCCGTACAGGGACCCATGAGAGACTCTGGACCTGGCAGCAGCATGAGGAGGCGGTATATAGGGGCCTATGGCAGATTAGGGGCCTGGCAGCAGCAATGGGAGGCCCGTAATCTGCCAGCACCCTATGTCAAAAAATTCTACACACCAGCAGTGTGTGAGGAGACCTTAAAGTGGCACATGGCAGAGTGTGGCGATGGAGACAGCAGCAATGGGAGGCCGTACAGGGACCCATGAGACACTCTGGACCTGGCAGCAGCATGAGGAGGCGGTATATAGGGGCCCATGGCAGATTAGGGGCCTGGCAGCAGCTATGGGAGGCCCGTAATCTGCCAGCACCCTATGTCAAAAAATTCTACACACCAGCAGTGTGAGGAGACCTGAAAGTGGCACATGGCAGAGTGTGGCGATGGAGACAGCAGCAATGGGAGGCCGTACAGGGACCCATGAGAGACTCTGGACCTGGCAGCAGCATGAGGAGGCGGTATATAGGGGCCTTTGGCAGATTAGGGGCCTGGCAGCAGCTATAGGAGGCCCGTAATCTGCCAGCACCCTATGTCAAAAAATTCTACACACCAGCAGTGTGTGAGGAGACCTGAAAGTGGCACATGGCAGAGTGTGGCGATGGAGACAGCAGCAATGGGAGGCCGTACAGGGACCCATGAGAGACTCTGGACCTGGCAGCAGCATGAGGAGGCGGTATATAGGGGCCTATGGCAGATTAGGGGCCTGGCAGCAGCTATGGGAGGCCCGTAATCTGCCAGCACCCTATGTCAAAAAATTCTACACACCAGCAGTGTGTGAGGAGACCTGAAAGTGGCACATGGCAGAGTGTGGCGATGGAGACAGCAGCAATAGGAGGCCGTACAGGGACCCATGAGAGACTCTGGACCTGGCAGCAGCATGAGGAGGCGGTATATAGGGGCCTATGGCAGATTAGGGGCCTGGCAACAGCTATAGGAGGCCCGTAATCTGCCAGCACCCTATGTCAAAAAATTCTACACACCAGCAGTGTGTGAGGAGACCTGAAAGTGGCACATGGCAGAGTGTGGCGATGGAGACAGCAGCAATGGGAGGCCGTACAGGGACCCATGAGAGACTCTGGACCTGGCAGCAGCATGAGGAGGCGGTATATAGGGGCCTATGGCAGATTAGGGGCCTGGCAGCAGCTATGGGAGGCCCGTAATCTGCCAGCACCCTATGTCAAAAAATTCTACACACCAGCAGTGTGTGAGGAGACCTGAAAGTGGCACATGGCAGAGTGTGGCGATGGAGACAGCAGCAATAGGAGGCCGTACAGGGACCCATGAGAGACTCTGGACCTGGCAGCAGCATGAGGAGGCGGTATATAGGGGCCTATGGCAGATTAGGGGCCTGGCAGTAGCAATGGGAGGCCCGTAATCTGCCAGCACCCTATGTCAAAAAATTCTACACACCAGCAGTGTGAGGAGACCTGAAAGTGGCACATGGCAGAGTGTGGCGATGGAGACAGCAGCAATGGGAGGCCGTACAGGGACCCATGAGAGACTCTGGACCTGGCAGCAGCATGAGGAGGCGGTATATAGGGGCCTATGGCAGATTAGGGGCCTGGCAGCAGCAATGGGAGGCCCGTAATCTGCCAGCACCCTATGTCAAAAAATTCTACACACCAGCAGTGTGTGAGGAGACCTGAAAGTGGCACATGGCAGAGTGTGGCGATGGAGACAGCAGCAATGAGAGGCCGTACAGGGACCCATGAGAGACTCTGGACCTGGCAGCAGCATGAGGAGGCGGTATGTAGGGGCCTATGGCAGATTAGGGGCCTGGCAGAAGCTATGGGAGGCCCGTAATCTGCCAGCACCCTATGTCAAAAAATTCTACACACCAGCAGTGTGAGGAGACCTGAAAGTGGCACATGGCAGAGTGTGGCGATGGAGACAGCAGCAATGGGAGGCCGTACAGGGACCCATGAGAGACTCTGGACCTGGCAGCAGCATGAGGAGGCGGTATATAGGGGCCTATGGCAGATTAGGGGCCTGGCAGCAGCTATAGGAGGCCCGTAATCTGCCAGCACCCTATGTCAAAAAATTCTACACACCAGCAGTGTGTGAGGAGACCTGAAAGTGGCACATGGCAGAGTGTGGCGATGGAGACAGCAGCAATGGGAGGCCGTACAGGGACCCATGAGAGACTCTGGACCTGGCAGCAGCATGAGGAGGCGGTATATAGGGGCCTATGGCAGATTAGGGGCCTGGCAGCAGCTATGGGAGGCCCGTAATCTGCCAGCACCCTATGTCAAAAAATTCTACACACCAGCAGTGTGTGAGGAGACCTGAAAGTGGCACATGGCAGAGTGTGGCGATGGAGACAGCAGCAATAGGAGGCCGTACAGGGACCCATGAGAGACTCTGGACCTGGCAGCAGCATGAGGAGGCGGTATATAGGGGCCTATGGCAGATTAGGGGCCTGGCAGCAGCTATAGGAGGCCCGTAATCTGCCAGCACCCTATGTCAAAAAATTCTACACACCAGCAGTGTGTGAGGAGACCTGAAAGTGGCACATGGCAGAGTGTGGCGATGGAGACAGCAGCAATGGGAGGCCGTACAGGGACCCATGAGAGACTCTGGACCTGGCAGCAGCATGAGGAGGCGGTATATAGGGGCCTATGGCAGATTAGGGGCCTGGCAGCAGCTATGGGAGGCCCGTAATCTGCCAGCACCCTATGTCAAAAAATTCTACACACCAGCAGTGTGTGAGGAGACCTGAAAGTGGCACATGGCAGAGTGTGGCGATGGAGACAGCAGCAATAGGAGGCCGTACAGGGACCCATGAGAGACTCTGGACCTGGCAGCAGCATGAGGAGGCGGTATATAGGGGCCTATGGCAGATTAGGGGCCTGGCAGTAGCAATGGGAGGCCCGTAATCTGCCAGCACCCTATGTCAAAAAATTCTACACACCAGCAGTGTGAGGAGACCTGAAAGTGGCACATGGCAGAGTGTGGCGATGGAGACAGCAGCAATGGGAGGCCGTACAGGGACCCATGAGAGACTCTGGACCTGGCAGCAGCATGAGGAGGCGGTATATAGGGGCCTATGGCAGATTAGGGGCCTGGCAGCAGCTATAGGAGGCCCGTAATCTGCCAGCACCCTATGTCAAAAAATTCTACACACCAGCAGTGTGTGAGGAGACCTGAAAGTGGCACATGGCAGAGTGTGGCGATGGAGACAGCAGCAATAGGAGGCCGTACAGGGACCCATGAGAGACTCTGGACCTGGCAGCAGCATGAGGAGGCGGTATATAGGGGCCTATGGCAGATTAGGGGCCTGGCAGCAGCTATGGGAGGCCCGTAATCTGCCAGCACCCTATGTCAAAAAATTCTACACACCAGCAGTGTGTGAGGAGACCTGAAAGTGGCACATGGCAGAGTGTGGCGATGGAGACAGCAGCAATGGGAGGCCGTACAGGGACCCATGAGAGACTCTGGACCTGGCAGCAGCATGAGGAGGCGGTATATAGGGGCCTATGGCAGATTAGGGGCCTGGCAGCAGCTATAGGAGGCCCGTAATCTGCCAGCACCCTATGTCAAAAAATTCTACACACCAGCAGTGTGTGAGGAGACCTGAAAGTGGCACATGGCAGAGTGTGGCGATGGAGACAGCAGCAATGGGAGGCCGTACAGGGACCCATGAGAGACTCTGGACCTGGCAGCAGCATGAGGAGGCGGTATATAGGGGCCTATGGCAGATTAGGGGCCTGGCAGCAGCTATGGGAGGCCCGTAATCTGCCAGCACCCTATGTCAAAAAATTCTACACACCAGCAGTGTGTGAGGAGACCTGAAAGTGGCACATGGCAGAGTGTGGCGATGGAGACAGCAGCAATAGGAGGCCGTACAGGGACCCATGAGAGACTCTGGACCTGGCAGCAGCATGAGGAGGCGGTATATAGGGGCCTATGGCAGATTAGGGGCCTGGCAGCAGCTATAGGAGGCCCGTAATCTGCCAGCACCCTATGTCAAAAAATTATACACACCAGCAGTGTGTGAGGAGACCTGAAAGTGGCACATGGCAGAGTGTGGCGATGGAGACAGCAGCAATGGGAGGCCGTACAGGGACCCATGAGAGACTCTGGACCTGGCAGCAGCATGAGGAGGCGGTATATAGGGGCCTATGGCAGATTAGGGGCCTGGCAGCAGCTATGGGAGGCCCGTAATATGCCAGCACCCTATGTCAAAAAATTCTACACACCAGCAGTGTGTGAGGAGACCTGAAAGTGGCACATGGCAGAGTGTGGCGATGGAGACAGCAGCAATAGGAGGCCGTACAGGGACCCATGAGAGACTCTGGACCTGGCAGCAGCATGAGGAGGCGGTATATAGGGGCCTATGGCAGATTAGGGGCCTGGCAGCAGCAATGGGAGGCCCGTAATCTGCCAGCACCCTATGTCAAAAAATTCTACACACCAGCAGTGTGAGGAGACCTGAAAGTGGCACATGGCAGAGTGTGGCGATGGAGACAGCAGCAATGGGAGGCCGTACAGGGACCCATGAGAGACTCTGGACCTGGCAGCAGCATGAGGAGGCGGTATATAGGGGCCTATGGCAGATTAGGGGCCTGGCAGCAGCTATAGGAGGCCCGTAATCTGCCAGCACCCTATGTCAAAAAATTCTACACACCAGCAGTGTGTGAGGAGACCTGAAAGTGGCACATGGCAGAGTGTGGCGATGGAGACAGCAGCAATGGGAGGCCGTACAGGGACCCATGAGAGACTCTGGACCTGGCAGCAGCATGAGGAGGCGGTATATAGGGGCCTATGGCAGATTAGGGGCCTGGCAGCAGCTATGGGAGGCCCGTAATCTGCCAGCACCCTATGTCAAAAAATTCTACACACCAGCAGTGTGTGAGGAGACCTGAAAGTGGCACATGGCAGAGTGTGGCGATGGAGACAGCAGCAATAGGAGGCCGTACAGGGACCCATGAGAGACTCTGGACCTGGCAGCAGCATGAGGAGGCGGTATATAGGGGCCTATGGCAGATTAGGGGCCTGGCAGCAGCAATGGGAGGCCCGTAATCTGCCAGCACCCTATGTCAAAAAATTCTACACACCAGCAGTGTGAGGAGACCTGAAAGTGGCACATGGCAGAGTGTGGCGATGGAGACAGCAGCAATGGGAGGCCGTACAGGGACCCATGAGAGACTCTGGACCTGGCAGCAGCATGAGGAGGCGGTATATAGGGGCCTATGGCAGATTAGGGGCCTGGCAGCAGCTATAGGAGGCCCGTAATCTGCCAGCACCCTATGTCAAAAAATTCTACACACCAGCAGTGTGTGAGGAGACCTTAAAGTGGCACATGGCAGAGTGTGGCGATGGAGACAGCAGCAATGGGAGGCCGTACAGGGACCCATGAGAGACTCTGGACCTGGCAGCAGCATGAGGAGGCGGTATATAGGGGCCTATGACAGATTAGGGGCCTGGCAGCAGCTATGGGAGGCCCGTAATCTGCCAGCACCCTATGTCAAAAAATTCTACACACCAGCAGTGTGTGAGGAGACCTGAAAGTGGCACATGGCAGAGTGTGGCGATGGAGACAGCAGCAATGGGAGGCCGTACAGGGACCCATGAGAGACTCTGGACCTGGCAGCAGCATGAGGAGGCGGTATATAGGGGCCTATGGCAGATTAGGGGCCTGGCAGCAGCTATGGGAGGCCCGTAATCTGCCAGCACCCTATGTCAAAAAATTCTACACACCAGAAGTGTGAGGAGACCTGAAAGTGGCACATGGCAGAGTGTGGCGATGGAGACAGCAGCAATGGGAGGCCGTACAGGGACCCATGAGAGACTCTGGACCTGGCAGCAGCATGAGGAGGCGGTATATAGGGGCCTATGGCAGATTAGGGGCCTGGCAGCAGCTATAGGAGGCCCGTAATCTGCCAGCACCCTATGTCAAAAAATTCTACACACCAGCAGTGTGTGAGGAGACCTGAAAGTGGCACATGGCAGAGTGTGGCGATGGAGACAGCAGCAATGGGAGGCCGTACAGGGACCCATGAGAGACTCTGGACCTGGCAGCAGCATGAGGAGGCGGTATATAGGGGCCTATGGCAGATTAGGGGCCTGGCAGCAGCTATGGGAGGCCCGTAATCTGCCAGCACCCTATGTCAAAAAATTCTACACACCAGCAGTGTGTGAGGAGACCTGAAAGTGGCACATGGCAGAGTGTGGCGATGGAGACAGCAGCAATAGGAGGCCGTACAGGGACCCATGAGAGACTCTGGACCTGGCAGCAGCATGAGGAGGCGGTATATAGGGGCCTATGGCAGATTAGGGGCCTGGCAGCAGCAATGGGAGGCCCGTAATCTGCCAGCACCCTATGTCAAAAAATTCTACACACCAGCAGTGTGAGGAGACCTGAAAGTGGCACATGGCAGAGTGTGGCGATGGAGACAGCAGCAATGGGAGGCCGTACAGGGACCCATGAGAGACTCTGGACCTGGCAGCAGTATGAGGAGGCGGTATATAGGGGCCTATGGCAGATTAGGGGCCTGGCAGCAGCTATAGGAGGCCCGTAATCTGCCAGCACCCTATGTCAAAAAATTCTACACACCAGCAGTGTGTGAGGAGACCTTAAAGTGGCACATGGCAGAGTGTGGCGATGGAGACAGCAGCAATGGGAGGCCGTACAGGGACCCATGAGAGACTCTGGACCTGGCAGCAGCATGAGGAGGCGGTATATAGGGGCCTATGACAGATTAGGGGCCTGGCAGCAGCTATGGGAGGCCCGTAATCTGCCAGCACCCTATGTCAAAAAATTCTACACACCAGCAGTGTGTGAGGAGACCTGAAAGTGGCACATGGCAGAGTGTGGCGATGGAGACAGCAGCAATGGGAGGCCGTACAGGGACCCATGAGAGACTCTGGACCTGGCAGCAGCATGAGGAGGCGGTATATAGGGGCCTATGGCAGATTAGGGGCCTGGCAGCAGCTATGGGAGGCCCGTAATCTGCCAGCACCCTATGTCAAAAAATTGAACACACCAGCAGTGTGAGGAGACCTGAAAGTGGCACATGGCAGAGTGTGGCGATGGAGACAGCAGCAATGGGAGGCCGTACAGGGACCCATGAGAGACTCTGGACCTGGCAGCAGCATGAGGAGGCGGTATATAGGGGCCTATGGCAGATTAGGGGCCTGGCAGCAGCTATGGGAGGCCCGTAATCTGCCAGCACCCTATGTCAAAAAATTCTACACACCAGCAGTGTGAGGAGACCTGAAAGTGGCACATGGCAGAGTGTGGCGATGGAGACAGCAGCAATGGGAGGCCGTACAGGGACCCATGACAGACTCTGGACCTGGCAGCAGCATGAGGAAGCGGTATATAGGGGCCTATGGAAGATTAGGGGCCTGGCAGCAGCAATGGGAGGCCCGTAATCTGCCAGCACCCTATGTCAAAAAATTCTACACACCAGCAGTGTGTGAGGAGACCTGAAAGTGGCACATGGCAGAGTGTGGCGATGGAGACAGCAGCAATGGGAAGCCGTACAGGGACCCATGAGAGACTCTGGACCTGGCAGCAGCATGAGGAGGCGGTATATAGGGGCCTATGGCAGATTAGGGGCCTGGCAGCAGCAATGGGAGGCCCGTAATCTGCCAGCACCCTATGTCAAAAAATTCTACACACCAGCAGTGTGTGAGGAGACCTGAAAGTGGCACATGGCAGAGTGTGGTGATGGAGACAGCAGCAATGGGAGGCCGTACAGGGACCCATGAGAGACTCTGGACCTGGCAGCAGCATGAGGAGGCGGTATATAGGGGCCTATGGCAGATTAGGGGCCTGGCAGCAGCAATGGGAGGCCCGTAATCTGCCAGCACCCTATGTCAAAATATTCTACACACCAGCAGTGTGTGAGGAGACCTGAAAGTGGCACATGGCAGAGTGTGGCGATGGAGACAGCAGCAATGGGAGGCCGTACAGGGACCCATGAGAGACTCTGGACCTGGCAGCAGCATGAGGAGGCGGTATATAGGGGCCTATGGCAGATTAGGGGCCTGGCAGCAGCTATGGGAGGCCCGTAATCTGCCAGCACCCTATGTCAAAAAATTCTACACACCAGCAATGTGAGGAGACCTGAAAGTGGCACATGGCAGAGTGTGGCGATGGAGACAGCAGCAATGGGAGGCCGTACAGGGACCCATGAGAGACTCTGGACCTGGCAGCAGCATGAGGAGGCGGTATATAGGGGCCTATGGCAGATTAGGGGCCTGGCAGCAGCAATGGGAGGCCCGTAATCTGCCAGCACCCTATGTCAAAAAATTCTACACACCAGCAGTGTGTGAGGAGACCTGAAAGTGGCACATGGCAGAGTGTGGCGATGGAGACAGCAGCAATGAGAGGCCGTACAGGGACCCATGAGAGACTCTGGACCTGGCAGCAGCATGAGGAGGCGGTATGTAGGGGCCTATGGCAGATTAGGGGCCTGGCAGAAGCTATGGGAGGCCCGTAATCTGCCAGCACCCTATGTCAAAAAATTCTACACACCAGCAGTGTGAGGAGACCTGAAAGTGGCACATGGCAGAGTGTGGCGATGGAGACAGCAGCAATGGGAGGCCGTACAGGGACCCATGAGAGACTCTGGACCTGGCAGCAGCATGAGGAGGCGGTATATAGGGGCCTATGGCAGATTAGGGGCCTGGCAGCAGCTATAGGAGGCCCGTAATCTGCCAGCACCCTATGTCAAAAAATTCTACACACCAGCAGTGTGTGAGGAGACCTGAAAGTGGCACATGGCAGAGTGTGGCGATGGAGACAGCAGCAATGGGAGGCCGTACAGGGACCCATGAGAGACTCTGGACCTGGCAGCAGCATAAGGAGGCGGTATATACGGGCCTATGGCAGATTAGGGGCCTGGCAGCACCTATGGGAGGCCCGTAATCTGCCAGCACCCTATGTCAAAAAATTCTACACACCAGCAGTGTGTGAGGAGACCTGAAAGTGGCACATGGCAGAGTGTGGCGATGGAGACAGCAGCAATAGGAGGCCGTACAGGGACCCATGAGAGACTCTGGACCTGGCAGCAGCATGAGGAGGCGGTATATAGGGGCCTATGGCAGATTAGGGGCCTGGCAGCAGCTATAGGAGGCCCGTAATCTGCCAGCACCCTATGTCAAAAAATTCTACACACCAGCAGTGTGTGAGGAGACCTGAAAGTGGCACATGGCAGAGTGTGGCGATGGAGACAGCAGCAATGGGAGGCCGTACAGGGACCCATGAGAGACTCTGGACCTGGCAGCAGCATGAGGAGGCGGTATATAGGGGCCTATGGCAGATTAGGGGCCTGGCAGCAGCTATGGGAGGCCCGTAATCTGCCAGCACCCTATGTCAAAAAATTCTACACACCAGCAGTGTGTGAGGAGACCTGAAAGTGGCACATGGCAGAGTGTGGCGATGGAGACAGCAGCAATAGGAGGCCGTACAGGGACCCATGAGAGACTCTGGACCTGGCAGCAGCATGAGGAGGCGGTATATAGGGGCCTATGGCAGATTAGGGGCCTGGCAGCAGCAATGGGAGGCCCGTAATCTGCCAGCACCCTATGTCAAAAAATTCTACACACCAGCAGTGTGAGGAGACCTGAAAGTGGCACATGGCAGAGTGTGGCGATGGAGACAGCAGCAATGGGAGGCCGTACAGGGACCCATGAGAGACTCTGGACCTGGCAGCAGCATGAGGAGGCGGTATATAGGGGCCTATGGCAGATTAGGGGCCTGGCAGCAGCTATAGGAGGCCCGTAATCTGCCAGCACCCTATGTCAAAAAATTCTACACACCAGCAGTGTGTGAGGAGACCTTAAAGTGGCACATGGCAGAGTGTGGCGATGGAGACAGCAGCAATGGGAGGCCGTACAGGGACCCATGAGAGACTCTGGACCTGGCAGCAGCATGAGGAGGCGGTATATAGGGGCCTATGACAGATTAGGGGCCTGGCAGCAGCTATGGGAGGCCCGTAATCTGCCAGCACCCTATGTCAAAAAATTCTACACACCAGCAGTGTGTGAGGAGACCTGAAAGTGGCACATGGCAGAGTGTGGCGATGGAGACAGCAGCAATGGGAGGCCGTACAGGGACCCATGAGAGACTCTGGACCTGGCAGCAGCATGAGGAGGCGGTATATAGGGGCCTATGGCAGATTAGGGGCCTGGCAGCAGCTATGGGAGGCCCGTAATCTGCCAGCACCCTATGTCAAAAAATTCTACACACCAGAAGTGTGAGGAGACCTGAAAGTGGCACATGGCAGAGTGTGGCGATGGAGACAGCAGCAATGGGAGGCCGTACAGGGACCCATGAGAGACTCTGGACCTGGCAGCAGCATGAGGAGGCGGTATATAGGGGCCTATGGCAGATTAGGGGCCTGGCAGCAGCTATAGGAGGCCCGTAATCTGCCAGCACCCTATGTCAAAAAATTCTACACACCAGCAGTGTGTGAGGAGACCTGAAAGTGGCACATGGCAGAGTGTGGCGATGGAGACAGCAGCAATGGGAGGCCGTACAGGGACCCATGAGAGACTCTGGACCTGGCAGCAGCATGAGGAGGCGGTATATAGGGGCCTATGGCAGATTAGGGGCCTGGCAGCAGCTATGGGAGGCCCGTAATCTGCCAGCACCCTATGTCAAAAAATTCTACACACCAGCAGTGTGTGAGGAGACCTGAAAGTGGCACATGGCAGAGTGTGGCGATGGAGACAGCAGCAATAGGAGGCCGTACAGGGACCCATGAGAGACTCTGGACCTGGCAGCAGCATGAGGAGGCGGTATATAGGGGCCTATGGCAGATTAGGGGCCTGGCAGCAGCAATGGGAGGCCCGTAATCTGCCAGCACCCTATGTCAAAAAATTCTACACACCAGCAGTGTGAGGAGACCTGAAAGTGGCACATGGCAGAGTGTGGCGATGGAGACAGCAGCAATGGGAGGCCGTACAGGGACCCATGAGAGACTCTGGACCTGGCAGCAGTATGAGGAGGCGGTATATAGGGGCCTATGGCAGATTAGGGGCCTGGCAGCAGCTATAGGAGGCCCGTAATCTGCCAGCACCCTATGTCAAAAAATTCTACACACCAGCAGTGTGTGAGGAGACCTTAAAGTGGCACATGGCAGAGTGTGGCGATGGAGACAGCAGCAATGGGAGGCCGTACAGGGACCCATGAGAGACTCTGGACCTGGCAGCAGCATGAGGAGGCGGTATATAGGGGCCTATGACAGATTAGGGGCCTGGCAGCAGCTATGGGAGGCCCGTAATCTGCCAGCACCCTATGTCAAAAAATTCTACACACCAGCAGTGTGTGAGGAGACCTGAAAGTGGCACATGGCAGAGTGTGGCGATGGAGACAGCAGCAATGGGAGGCCGTACAGGGACCCATGAGAGACTCTGGACCTGGCAGCAGCATGAGGAGGCGGTATATAGGGGCCTATGGCAGATTAGGGGCCTGGCAGCAGCTATGGGAGGCCCGTAATCTGCCAGCACCCTATGTCAAAAAATTGAACACACCAGCAGTGTGAGGAGACCTGAAAGTGGCACATGGCAGAGTGTGGCGATGGAGACAGCAGCAATGGGAGGCCGTACAGGGACCCATGAGAGACTCTGGACCTGGCAGCAGCATGAGGAGGCGGTATATAGGGGCCTATGGCAGATTAGGGGCCTGGCAGCAGCTATGGGAGGCCCGTAATCTGCCAGCACCCTATGTCAAAAAATTCTACACACCAGCAGTGTGAGGAGACCTGAAAGTGGCACATGGCAGAGTGTGGCGATGGAGACAGCAGCAATGGGAGGCCGTACAGGGACCCATGACAGACTCTGGACCTGGCAGCAGCATGAGGAAGCGGTATATAGGGGCCTATGGAAGATTAGGGGCCTGGCAGCAGCAATGGGAGGCCCGTAATCTGCCAGCACCCTATGTCAAAAAATTCTACACACCAGCAGTGTGTGAGGAGACCTGAAAGTGGCACATGGCAGAGTGTGGCGATGGAGACAGCAGCAATGGGAAGCCGTACAGGGACCCATGAGAGACTCTGGACCTGGCAGCAGCATGAGGAGGCGGTATATAGGGGCCTATGGCAGATTAGGGGCCTGGCAGCAGCAATGGGAGGCCCGTAATCTGCCAGCACCCTATGTCAAAAAATTCTACACACCAGCAGTGTGTGAGGAGACCTGAAAGTGGCACATGGCAGAGTGTGGTGATGGAGACAGCAGCAATGGGAGGCCGTACAGGGACCCATGAGAGACTCTGGACCTGGCAGCAGCATGAGGAGGCGGTATATAGGGGCCTATGGCAGATTAGGGGCCTGGCAGCAGCAATGGGAGGCCCGTAATCTGCCAGCACCCTATGTCAAAATATTCTACACACCAGCAGTGTGTGAGGAGACCTGAAAGTGGCACATGGCAGAGTGTGGCGATGGAGACAGCAGCAATGGGAGGCCGTACAGGGACCCATGAGAGACTCTGGACCTGGCAGCAGCATGAGGAGGCGGTATATAGGGGCCTATGGCAGATTAGGGGCCTGGCAGCAGCTATGGGAGGCCCGTAATCTGCCAGCACCCTATGTCAAAAAATTCTACACACCAGCAATGTGAGGAGACCTGAAAGTGGCACATGGCAGAGTGTGGCGATGGAGACAGCAGCAATGGGAGGCCGTACAGGGACCCATGAGAGACTCTGGACCTGGCAGCAGCATGAGGAGGCGGTATATAGGGGCCTATGGCAGATTAGGGGCCTGGCAGCAGCAATGGGAGGCCCGTAATCTGCCAGCACCCTATGTCAAAAAATTCTACACACCAGCAGTGTGTGAGGAGACCTGAAAGTGGCACATGGCAGAGTGTGGCGATGGAGACAGCAGCAATGAGAGGCCGTACAGGGACCCATGAGAGACTCTGGACCTGGCAGCAGCATGAGGAGGCGGTATGTAGGGGCCTATGGCAGATTAGGGGCCTGGCAGAAGCTATGGGAGGCCCGTAATCTGCCAGCACCCTATGTCAAAAAATTCTACACACCAGCAGTGTGAGGAGACCTGAAAGTGGCACATGGCAGAGTGTGGCGATGGAGACAGCAGCAATGGGAGGCCGTACAGGGACCCATGAGAGACTCTGGACCTGGCAGCAGCATGAGGAGGCGGTATATAGGGGCCTATGGCAGATTAGGGGCCTGGCAGCAGCTATAGGAGGCCCGTAATCTGCCAGCACCCTATGTCAAAAAATTCTACACACCAGCAGTGTGTGAGGAGACCTGAAAGTGGCACATGGCAGAGTGTGGCGATGGAGACAGCAGCAATGGGAGGCCGTACAGGGACCCATGAGAGACTCTGGACCTGGCAGCAGCATAAGGAGGCGGTATATACGGGCCTATGGCAGATTAGGGGCCTGGCAGCACCTATGGGAGGCCCGTAATCTGCCAGCACCCTATGTCAAAAAATTCTACACACCAGCAGTGTGTGAGGAGACCTGAAAGTGGCACATGGCAGAGTGTGGCGATGGAGACAGCAGCAATAGGAGGCCGTACAGGGACCCATGAGAGACTCTGGACCTGGCAGCAGCATGAGGAGGCGGTATATAGGGGCCTATGGCAGATTAGGGGCCTGGCAGCAGCTATAGGAGGCCCGTAATCTGCCAGCACCCTATGTCAAAAAATTCTACACACCAGCAGTGTGTGAGGAGACCTGAAAGTGGCACATGGCAGAGTGTGGCGATGGAGACAGCAGCAATGGGAGGCCGTACAGGGACCCATGAGAGACTCTGGACCTGGCAGCAGCATGAGGAGGCGGTATATAGGGGCCTATGGCAGATTAGGGGCCTGGCAGCAGCTATGGGAGGCCCGTAATCTGCCAGCACCCTATGTCAAAAAATTCTACACACCAGCAGTGTGTGAGGAGACCTGAAAGTGGCACATGGCAGAGTGTGGCGATGGAGACAGCAGCAATAGGAGGCCGTACAGGGACCCATGAGAGACTCTGGACCTGGCAGCAGCATGAGGAGGCGGTATATAGGGGCCTATGGCAGATTAGGGGCCTGGCAGTAGCAATGGGAGGCCCGTAATCTGCCAGCACCCTATGTCAAAAAATTCTACACACCAGCAGTGTGAGGAGACCTGAAAGTGGCACATGGCAGAGTGTGGCGATGGAGACAGCAGCAATGGGAGGCCGTACAGGGACCCATGAGAGACTCTGGACCTGGCAGCAGCATGAGGAGGCGGTATATAGGGGCCTATGGCAGATTAGGGGCCTGGCAGCAGCTATAGGAGGCCCGTAATCTGCCAGCACCCTATGTCAAAAAATTCTACACACCAGCAGTGTGTGAGGAGACCTGAAAGTGGCACATGGCAGAGTGTGGCGATGGAGACAGCAGCAATAGGAGGCCGTACAGGGACCCATGAGAGACTCTGGACCTGGCAGCAGCATGAGGAGGCGGTATATAGGGGCCTATGGCAGATTAGGGGCCTGGCAGCAGCTATGGGAGGCCCGTAATCTGCCAGCACCCTATGTCAAAAAATTCTACACACCAGCAGTGTGTGAGGAGACCTGAAAGTGGCACATGGCAGAGTGTGGCGATGGAGACAGCAGCAATGGGAGGCCGTACAGGGACCCATGAGAGACTCTGGACCTGGCAGCAGCATGAGGAGGCGGTATATAGGGGCCTATGGCAGATTAGGGGCCTGGCAGCAGCTATAGGAGGCCCGTAATCTGCCAGCACCCTATGTCAAAAAATTCTACACACCAGCAGTGTGTGAGGAGACCTGAAAGTGGCACATGGCAGAGTGTGGCGATGGAGACAGCAGCAATGGGAGGCCGTACAGGGACCCATGAGAGACTCTGGACCTGGCAGCAGCATGAGGAGGCGGTATATAGGGGCCTATGGCAGATTAGGGGCCTGGCAGCAGCTATGGGAGGCCCGTAATCTGCCAGCACCCTATGTCAAAAAATTCTACACACCAGCAGTGTGTGAGGAGACCTGAAAGTGGCACATGGCAGAGTGTGGCGATGGAGACAGCAGCAATAGGAGGCCGTACAGGGACCCATGAGAGACTCTGGACCTGGCAGCAGCATGAGGAGGCGGTATATAGGGGCCTATGGCAGATTAGGGGCCTGGCAGCAGCTATAGGAGGCCCGTAATCTGCCAGCACCCTATGTCAAAAAATTCTACACACCAGCAGTGTGTGAGGAGACCTGAAAGTGGCACATGGCAGAGTGTGGCGATGGAGACAGCAGCAATGGGAGGCCGTACAGGGACCCATGAGAGACTCTGGACCTGGCAGCAGCATGAGGAGGCGGTATATAGGGGCCTATGGCAGATTAGGGGCCTGGCAGCAGCTATGGGAGGCCCGTAATCTGCCAGCACCCTATGTCAAAAAATTCTACACACCAGCAGTGTGTGAGGAGACCTGAAAGTGGCACATGGCAGAGTGTGGCGATGGAGACAGCAGCAATAGGAGGCCGTACAGGGACCCATGAGAGACTCTGGACCTGGCAGCAGCATGAGGAGGCGGTATATAGGGGCCTATGGCAGATTAGGGGCCTGGCAGCAGCAATGGGAGGCCCGTAATCTGCCAGCACCCTATGTCAAAAAATTCTACACACCAGCAGTGTGAGGAGACCTGAAAGTGGCACATGGCAGAGTGTGGCGATGGAGACAGCAGCAATGGGAGGCCGTACAGGGACCCATGAGAGACTCTGGACCTGGCAGCAGCATGAGGAGGCGGTATATAGGGGCCTATGGCAGATTAGGGGCCTGGCAGCAGCTATAGGAGGCCCGTAATCTGCCAGCACCCTATGTCAAAAAATTCTACACACCAGCAGTGTGTGAGGAGACCTGAAAGTGGCACATGGCAGAGTGTGGCGATGGAGACAGCAGCAATGGGAGGCCGTACAGGGACCCATGAGAGACTCTGGACCTGGCAGCAGCATGAGGAGGCGGTATATAGGGGCCTATGGCAGATTAGGGGCCTGGCAGCAGCTATGGGAGGCCCGTAATCTGCCAGCACCCTATGTCAAAAAATTCTACACACCAGCAGTGTGTGAGGAGACCTGAAAGTGGCACATGGCAGAGTGTGGCGATGGAGACAGCAGCAATAGGAGGCCGTACAGGGACCCTTGAGAGACTCTGGACCTGGCAGCAGCATGAGGAGGCGGTATATAGGGGCCTATGGCAGATTAGGGGCCTGGCAGCAGCAATGGGAGGCCCGTAATCTGCCAGCACCCTATGTCAAAAAATTCTACACACCAGCAGTGTGAGGAGACCTGAAAGTGGCACATGGCAGAGTGTGGCGATGGAGACAGCAGCAATGGGAGGCCGTACAGGGACCCATGAGAGACTCTGGACCTGGCAGCAGCATGAGGAGGCGGTATATAGGGGCCTATGGCAGATTAGGGGCCTGGCAGCAGCTATAGGAGGCCCGTAATCTGCCAGCACCCTATGTCAAAAAATTCTACACACCAGCAGTGTGTGAGGAGACCTTAAAGTGGCACATGGCAGAGTGTGGCGATGGAGACAGCAGCAATGGGAGGCCGTACAGGGACCCATGAGAGACTCTGGACCTGGCAGCAGCATGAGGAGGCGGTATATAGGGGCCTATGACAGATTAGGGGCCTGGCAGCAGCTATGGGAGGCCCGTAATCTGCCAGCACCCTATGTCAAAAAATTCTACACACCAGCAGTGTGTGAGGAGACCTGAAAGTGGCACATGGCAGAGTGTGGCGATGGAGACAGCAGCAATGGGAGGCCGTACAGGGACCCATGAGAGACTCTGGACCTGGCAGCAGCATGAGGAGGCGGTATATAGGGGCCTATGGCAGATTAGGGGCCTGGCAGCAGCTATGGGAGGCCCGTAATCTGCCAGCACCCTATGTCAAAAAATTCTACACACCAGCAGTGTGTGAGGAGACCTGAAAGTGGCACATGGCAGAGTGTGGCGATGGAGACAGCAGCAATAGGAGGCCGTACAGGGACCCATGAGAGACTCTGGACCTGGCAGCAGCATGAGGAGGCGGTATATAGGGGCCTATGGCAGATTAGGGGCCTGGCAGCAGCTATGGGAGGCCCGTAATCTGCCAGCACCCTATGTCAAAAAATTCTATACACCAGCAGTGTGTGAGGAGACCTGAAAGTGGCACATGGCAGAGTGTGGCGATGGAGACAGCAGCAATGGGAGGCCGTACAGGGACCCATGAGAGACTCTGGACCTGGCAGCAGCATGAGGAGGCGGTATATAGGGGCCTATGGCAGATTAGGGGCCTGGCAGCAGCTATAGGAGGCCCGTAATCTGCCAGCACCCTATGTCAAAAAATTCTACACACCAGCAGTGTGTGAGGAGACCTGAAAGTGGCACATGGCAGAGTGTGGCGATGGAGACAGCAGCAATGAGTGGCCGTACAGGGACCCATGAGAGACTCTGGACCTGGCAGCAGCATGAGGAGGCGGTATATAGGGGCCTATGGCAGATTAGGGGCCTGGCAGCAGCTATGGGAGGCCCTTAATCTGCCAGCACCCTATGTCAAAAAATTCTACACACCAGCAGTGTGTGAGGAGACCTGAAAGTGGCACATGGCAGAGTGTGGCGATGGAGACAGCAGCAATAGGAGGCCGTACAGGGACCCATGAGAGACTCTGGACCTGGCAGCAGCATGAGGAGGCGGTATATAGGGGCCTATGGCAGATTAGGGGCCTGGCAGCAGCTATAGGAGGCCCGTAATCTGCCAGCACCCTATGTCAAAAAATTCTACACACCAGCAGTGTGTGAGGAGACCTGAAAGTGGCACATGGCAGAGTGTGGCGATGGAGACAGCAGCAATGGGAGGCCGTACAGGGACCCATGAGAGACTCTGGACCTGGCAGCAGCATGAGGAGGCGGTATATAGGGGCCTATGGCAGATTAGGGGCCTGGCAGCAGCTATGGGAGGCCCGTAATCTGCCAGCACCCTATGTCAAAAAATTCTACACACCAGCAGTGTGTGAGGAGACCTGAAAGTGGCACATGGCAGAGTGTGGCGATGGAGACAGCAGCAATAGGAGGCCGTACAGGGACCCATGAGAGACTCTGGACCTGGCAGCAGCATGAGGAGGCGGTATATAGGGGCCTATGGCAGATTAGGGGCCTGGCAGCAGCAATGGGAGGCCCGTAATCTGCCAGCACCCTATGTCAAAAAATTCTACACACCAGCAGTGTGAGGAGACCTGAAAGTGGCACATGGCAGAGTGTGGCGATGGAGACAGCAGCAATGGGAGGCCGTACAGGGACCCATGAGAGACTCTGGACCTGGCAGCAGCATGAGGAGGCGGTATATAGGGGCCTATGGCAGATTAGGGGCCTGGCAGCAGCTATAGGAGGCCCGTAATCTGCCAGCACCCTATGTCAAAAAATTCTACACACCAGCAGTGTGTGAGGAGACCTTAAAGTGGCACATGGCAGAGTGTGGCGATGGAGACAGCAGCAATGGGAGGCCGTACAGGGACCCATGAGAGACTCTGGACCTGGCAGCAGCATGAGGAGGCGGTATATAGGGGCCTATGGCAGATTAGGGGCCTGGCAGCAGCTATGGGAGGCCCGTAATCTGCCAGCACCCTATGTCAAAAAATTCTACACACCAGCAGTGTGTGAGGAGACCTGAAAGTGGCACATGGCAGAGTGTGGCGATGGAGACAGCAGCAATGGGAGGCCGTACAGGGACCCATGAGAGACTCTGGACCTGGCAGCAGCATGAGGAGGCGGTATATAGGGGCCTATGGCAGATTAGGGGCCTGGCAGCAGCTATGGGAGGCCCGTAATCTGCCAGCACCCTATGTCAAAAAATTCTACACACCAGCAGTGTGTGAGGAGACCTGAAAGTGGCACATGGCAGAGTGTGGCGATGGAGACAGCAGCAATAGGAGGCCGTACAGGGACCCATGAGAGACTCTGGACCTGGCAGCAGCATGAGGAGGCGGTATATAGGGGCCTATGGCAGATTAGGGGCCTGGCAGCAGCAATGGGAGGCCCGTAATCTGCCAGCACCCTATGTCAAAAAATTCTACACACCAGCAGTGTGAGGAGACCTGAAAGTGGCACATGGCAGAGTGTGGCGATGGAGACAGCAGCAATGGGAGGCCGTACAGGGACCCATGAGAGACTCTGGACCTGGCAGCAGCATGAGGAGGCGGTATATAGGGGCCTATGGCAGATTAGGGGCCTGGCAGCAGCTATAGGAGGCCCGTAATCTGCCAGCACCCTATGTCAAAAAATTCTACACACCAGCAGTGTGTGAGGAGACCTTAAAGTGGCACATGGCAGAGTGTGGCGATGGAGACAGCAGCAATGGGAGGCCGTACAGGGACCCATGAGAGACTCTGGACCTGGCAGCAGCATGAGGAGGCGGAATATAGGGGCCTATGGCAGATTAGGGGCCTGGCAGCAGCTATGGGAGGCCCGTAATCTGCCAGCACCCTATGTCAAAAAATTCTACACACCAGCAGTGTGTGAGGAGACCTGAAAGTGGCACATGGCAGAGTGTGGCGATGGAGACAGCAGCAATAGGGGGCCGTACAGGGACCCATGAGAGACTCTGGACCTGGCAGCAGCATGAGGAGGCGGTATATAGGGGCCTATGGCAGATTAGGGGCCTGGCAGCAGCAATGGGAGGCCCGTAATCTGCCAGCACCCTATGTCAAAAAATTCTACACACCAGCAGTGTGAGGAGACCTGAAAGTGGCACATGGCAGAGTGTGGCGATGGAGACAGCAGCAATGGGAGGCCGTACAGGGACCCATGAGAGACTCTGGACCTGGCAGCAGCATGAGGAGGCGGTATATAGGGGCCTATGACAGATTAGGGGCCTGGCAGCAGCTATGGGAGGCCCGTAATCTGCCAGCACCCTATGTCAAAAAATTCTACACACCAGCAGTGTGTGAGGAGACCTGAAAGTGGCACATGGCAGAGTGTGGCGATGGAGACAGCAGCAATGGGAGGCCGTACAGGGACCCATGAGAGACTCTGGACCTGGCAGCAGCATGAGGAGGCGGTATATAGGGGCCTATGGCAGATTAGGGGCCTGGCAGCAGCTATGGGAGGCCCGTAATCTGCCAGCACCCTATGTCAAAAAATTCTACACACCAGCAGTGTGTGAGGAGACCTGAAAGTGGCACATGGCAGAGTGTGGCGATGGAGACAGCAGCAATAGGAGGCCGTACAGGGACCCATGAGAGACTCTGGACCTGGCAGCAGCATGAGGAGGCGGTATATAGGGGCCTATGGCAGATTAGGGGCCTGGCAGCAGCTATGGGAGGCCCGTAATCTGCCAGCACCCTATGTCAAAAAATTCTACACACCAGCAGTGTGTGAGGAGACCTGAAAGTGGCACATGGCAGAGTGTGGCGATGGAGACAGCAGCAATGGGAGGCCGTACAGGGACCCATGAGAGACTCTGGACCTGGCAGCAGCATGAGAAGGCGGTATATAGGGGCCTATGGCAGATTAGGGGCCTGGCAGCAGCTATAGGAGGCCCGTAATCTGCCAGCACCCTATGTCAAAAAATTCTACACACCAGCAGTGTGTGAGGAGACCTGAAAGTGGCACATGGCAGAGTGTGGCGATGGAGACAGCAGCAATGGGAGGCCGTACAGGGACCCATGAGAGACTCTGGACCTGGCAGCAGCATGAGGAGGCGGTATATAGGGGCCTATGGCAGATTAGGGGCCTTGCAGCAGCTATGGGAGGCCCGTAATCTGCCAGCACCCTATGTCAAAAAATTCTACACACCAGCAGTGTGTGAGGAGACCTGAAAGTGGCACATGGCAGAGTGTGGCGATGGAGACAGCAGCAATAGGAGGCCGTACAGGGACCCATGAGAGACTCTGGACCTGGCAGCAGCATGAGGAGGCGGTATATAGGGGCCTATGGCAGATTAGGGGCCTGGCAGCAGCTATAGGAGGCCCGTAATCTGCCAGCACCCTATGTCAAAAAATTCTACACACCAGCAGTGTGTGAGGAGACCTGAAAGTGGCACATGGCAGAGTGTGGCGATGGAGACAGCAGCAATGGGAGGCCGTACAGGGACCCATGAGAGACTCTGGACCTGGCAGCAGCATGAGGAGGCGGTATATAGGGGCCTATGGCAGATTAGGGGCCTGGCAGCAGCTATGGGAGGCCCGTAATCTGCCAGCACCCTATGTCAAAAAATTCTACACACCAGCAGTGTGTGAGGAGACCTGAAAGTGGCACATGGCAGAGTGTGGCGATGGAGACAGCAGCAATAGGAGGCCGTACAGGGACCCATGAGAGACTCTGGACCTGGCAGCAGCATGAGGAGGCGGTATATAGGGGCCTATGGCAGATTAGGGGCCTGGCAGCAGCAATGGGAGGCCCGTAATCTGCCAGCACCCTATGTCAAAAAATTCTACACACCAGCAGTGTGAGGAGACCTGAAAGTGGCACATGGCAGAGTGTGGCGATGGAGACAGCAGCAATGGGAGGCCGTACAGGGACCCATGAGAGACTCTGGACCTGGCAGCAGCATGAGGAGGCGGTATATAGGGGCCTATGGCAGATTAGGGGCCTGGCAGCAGCTATAGGAGGCCCGTAATCTGCCAGCACCCTATGTCAAAAAATTCTACACACCAGCAGTGTGTGAGGAGACCTTAAAGTGGCACATGGCAGAGTGTGGCGATGGAGACAGCAGCAATGGGAGGCCGTACAGGGACCCATGAGAGACTCTGGACCTGGCAGCAGCATGAGGAGGCGGTATATAGGGGCCTATGGCAGATTAGGGGCCTGGCAGCAGCTATGGGAGGCCCGTAATCTGCCAGCACCCTATGTCAAAAAATTCTACACACCAGCAGTGTGTGAGGAGACCTTAAAGTGGCACATGGCAGAGTGTGGCGATGGAGACAGCAGCAATGGGAGGCCGTACAGGGACCCATGAGAGACTCTGGACCTGGCAGCAGCATGAGGAGGCGGTATATAGGGGCCTATGGCAGATTAGGGGCCTGGCAGCAGCTATGGGAGGCCCGTAATCTGCCAGCACCCTATGTCAAAAAATTCTACACACCAGCAGTGTGTGAGGAGACCTGAAAGTGGCACATGGCAGAGTGTGGCGATGGAGACAGCAGCAATAGGAGGCCGTACAGGGACCCATGAGAGACTCTGGACCTGGCAGCAGCATGAGGAGGCGGTATATAGGGGCCTATGGCAGATTAGGGGCCTGGCAGCAGCAATGGGAGGCCCGTAATCTGCCAGCACCCTATGTCAAAAAATTCTACACACCAGCAGTGTGAGGAGACCTGAAAGTGGCACATGGCAGAGTGTGGCGATGGAGACAGCAGCAATGGGAGGCCGTACAGGGACCCATGAGAGACTCTGGACCTGGCAGCAGCATGAGGAGGCGGTATATAGGGGCCTATGGCAGATTAGGGGCCTGGCAGCAGCTATAGGAGGCCCGTAATCTGCCAGCACCCTATGTCAAAAAATTCTACACACCAGCAGTGTGTGAGGAGACCTTAAAGTGGCACATGGCAGAGTGTGGCGATGGAGACAGCAGCAATGGGAGGCCGTACAGGGACCCATGAGAGACTCTGGACCTGGCAGCAGCATGAGGAGGCGGTATATAGGGGCCTATGGCAGATTAGGGGCCTGGCAGCAGCTATGGGAGGCCCGTAATCTGCCAGCACCCTATGTCAAAAAATTCTACACACCAGCAGTGTGTGAGGAGACCTGAAAGTGGCACATGGCAGAGTGTGGCGATGGAGACAGCAGCAATAGGGGGCCGTACAGGGACCCATGAGAGACTCTGGACCTGGCAGCAGCATGAGGAGGCGGTATATAGGGGCCTATGGCAGATTAGGGGCCTGGCAGCAGCAATGGGAGGCCCGTAATCTGCCAGCACCCTATGTCAAAAAATTCTACACACCAGCAGTGTGAGGAGACCTGAAAGTGGCACATGGCAGAGTGTGGCGATGGAGACAGCAGCAATGGGAGGCCGTACAGGGACCCATGAGAGACTCTGGACCTGGCAGCAGCATGAGGAGGCGGTATATAGGGGCCTATGGCAGATTAGGGGCCTGGCAGCAGCTATAGGAGGCCCGTAATCTGCCAGCACCCTATGTCAAAAAATTCTACACACCAGCAGTGTGTGAGGAGACCTGAAAGTGGCACATGGCAGAGTGTGGCGATGGAGACAGCAGCAATAGGAGGCCGTACAGGGACCCATGAGAGACTCTGGACCTGGCAGCAGCATGAGGAGGCGGTATATAGGGGCCTATGGCAGATTAGGGGCCTGGCAGCAGCTATGGGAGGCCCGTAATCTGCCAGCACCCTATGTCAAAAAATTCTACACACCAGCAGTGTGTGAGGAGACCTGAAAGTGGCACATGGCAGAGTGTGGCGATGGAGACAGCAGCAATGGGAGGCCGTACAGGGACCCATGAGAGACTCTGGACCTGGCAGCAGCATGAGGAGGCGGTATATAGGGGCCTATGGCAGATTAGGGGCCTGGCAGCAGCTATGGGAGGCCCGTAATCTGCCAGCACCCTATGTCAAAAAATTCTACACACCAGCAGTGTGTGAGGAGACCTGAAAGTGGCACATGGCAGAGTGTGGCGATGGAGACAGCAGCAATGGGAGGCCGTACAGGGACCCATGAGAGACTCTGGACCTGGCAGCAGCATGAGGAGGCGGTATATAGGGGCCTATGGCAGATTTGGGGCCTGGCAGCAGCAATGGGAGGCCCGTAATCTGCCAGCACCCTATGTCAAAAAATTCAACACACCAGCAGTGTGTGAGGAGACCTCAAAGTGGCACATGTTTGAGGCATGATTCATGGCGGATTTAGTCAGTTGTGTCAGGAACTGGTGGTTTGAAATCCAGACTAATCCACGCCTGATTCATTTTCACAAACGTGAGTCTCTCCACACTTTGGGTGGACAGTCGTGTCCTCCGCGGAGTTACAATACCTCCTGCCGCACTAAACATGCGCTCCGATGCCACGCTACTGGCCGGGCATGACAGCCTTTCAAGGGCAAATTCAGCTAGTTGGGGCCAAAGGTCAAGTTTCGTTGACCAGTAGTCAAGGGGATTGTCTACCTCGGTTGGCAGGGTGCTGTCCAAGTAGGCCCAAGCCTGTTGTTTGAGTTCCTGCTCCAGGTCCACCTGATGCTGCTGCTGCTGCTGCTGCTGCTGCTGCTGCTGCTGCGGCTGGTTAGTAGTTTCCTCACTGCGCTGGTGAAGAAAGCTACTCATCATCGACTGCAGACTGAGGCAGCCGCTGCTGGTGGAGCTGCCACTGCTCCTACCACCCCACCCCTCCCCTGCTGCCTTGGCAGCGGAACGCGAGCGCACAGGGCCCACAGTGTCTGAGGATGGACGTTGGCGCACAAAGGCAGAGACTAACTGACTACATAGGTGGTTTTTATAGTACGTTATTTTGGCCTCCCTCTCAGCAGGTGTGAAAAGGCCACCATTTTGGAACGGTAGCGAGGGTCCAACAAGGTGGACAGCCAAAAGTCATCCCTCTGTCTGATGGTTATTATTCGGCTGTCGCTACGCAAGCAACCGAGCATGCTATGGGCCATTTGTGCCAAGGAATGCGAGGGACTCCCTGCCTCCATCTCCACAGCATACTGCCACGGTGCATCTGGGTCCTCTGTCTCCTCCTCCTCCTCCTCTACCAGATGCTCCTGCTCCTCCACTCCTGTCCGCTGAGTGGAAAAACCACCCATTTCACTCAATAATTCCTGAGCAGCAATGTCCTCCTCTACCTCCTCCTCTTCTTTCTGTCCTGCCCCCACAGGGGTCATGTGGCGTTGAGATCTGTGCGCCACGTCTACCGCACCCTGACCAGCCATTGTTAACAGCATTTGTTCAAGGACGTGCAACAGAGGAATGACGTCGTTCATCCCATAGTCCTGCCGACTCACGAATAGCGTGGCCTCCTCAAAGGGCCTGAGCAAGCGGCAGGTGTCACGCATGAGCTGCCAATGGCTGACATCGAAGTTACACAGGGGAGTACCTTTATCCGCTTGTAACATCAGGAAATCGGTGATGGCCTTTCGCTGCTCGTAAAGGCGGTCTAACATGTGTAGGGTTGAATTCCACCTTGTTGCAACGTCGCAGATCAGGCGATGATGTGGAATTCCGTTCTGCCGCTGCAGCTCAAGGAGGGTGTGCTTTGCGGTGTAGGAATGGCTGAAATGCATGCAAAGTTTACGTGACATTTTAAGGATGTCTTGCAGTGGGATGGTGGATTTTAGGAACTGCTTGACAACCAGATTGAACACGTGAGCCATGCATGGCGCATGGCACAACCTTCCTTGACGCAGAGCAGACACCATGTTCTTTCCGTTGTCGGTCAACATGGTTCCGATTTTCAGTTTGCGCGGAGACAGCCATCTGTCGATTTCTCTGTTCATTACACTCAGAAGTTCCTCCCCTGTGTGACTACGTTCGCCTGGACCTGGCAGCAGCATGAGGAGGCGGTATAGGGGCCCATGGTAGATTAGGGGCCTGGCAGCAGCTATAGGAGGCCCGTAATCTGCCAGCACCCTATGTCAAAAAATTCAACACACCAGCAGTGTGAGGAGACCTGAAAGTGGCACATGGCATGAGAGACTGTGGACCTGGCAGCAGCATGAGGAGGCGGTATAGGGGCCCATGGCAGATTAGGGGCCTGGCAGCAGCTATGGGAGGCCCGTAATCTGCCAGCACCCTATGTCAAAAAATTCTACACACCAGCAGTGTGTGAGGAGACCTGAAAGTGGCACATGGCAGAGTGTGGCGATGGAGACAGCAGCAATGGGAGGCCGTACAGGGACCCATGAGAGACTCTGGACCTGGCAGCAGCATGAGGAGGCGGTATATAGGGGCCCATGGCAGATTAGGGGCCTGGCAGCAGCTATGGGAGGCCCGTAATCTGCCAGCACCCTATGTCAAAAAATTCTACACACCAGCAGTGTGTGAGGAGACCTGAAAGTGGCACATGGCAGAGTGTGGCGATGGAGACAGCAGCAATAGGAGGCCGTACAGGGACCCATGAGAGACTCTGGACCTGGCAGCAGCATGAGGAGGCGGTATATAGGGGCCTATGGCAGATTAGGGGCCTGGCAGCAGCTATAGGAGGCCCGTAATCTGCCAGCACCCTATGTCAAAAAATTCTACACACCAGCAGTGTGTGAGGAGACCTGAAAGTGGCACATGGCAGAGTGTGGCGATGGAGACAGCAGCAATGGGAGGCCGTACAGGGACCCATGAGAGACTCTGGACCTGGCAGCAGCATGAGGAGGCGGTATATAGGGGCCTATGGCAGATTAGGGGCCTGGCAGCAGCAATGGGAGGCCCGTAATCTGCCAGCACCCTATGTCAAAAAATTCAACACACCAGCAGTGTGTGAGGAGACCTCAAAGTGGCACATGTTTGAGGCATGATTCATGGCGGATTTAGTCAGTTGTGTCAGGAACTGGTGGTTTGAAATCCAGACTAATCCACGCCTGATTCATTTTCACAAACGTGAGTCTCTCCACACTTTGGGTGGACAGTCGTGTCCTCCGCGGAGTTACAATACCTCCTGCCGCACTAAACACGCGCTCCGATGCCACGCTACTGGCCGGGCATGACAGCCTTTCAAGGGCAAATTCAGCTAGTTGGGGCCAAAGGTCAAGTTTCGTTGACCAGTAGTCAAGGGGATTGTCTACCTCGGTTGGCAGGGTGCTGTCCAAGTAGGCCCAAGCCTGTTGTTTGAGGTCCTGCTCCAGGTCCACCTGATGCTGCTGCTGCTGCTGCTGCGGCTGGTTAGTAGTTTCCTCACTGCGCTGGTGAAGAAAGCTACTCATCATCGACTGCAGACTGAGGCAGCCGCTGCTGGTGGAGCTGCCACTGCTCCTACCACCCCACCCCTCCCCTGCTGCCATGGCAGCGGAACGCGAGCGCACAGGGCCCACAGTGTCTGAGGATGGACGTTGGCGCACAAAGGCAGAGACTAACTGACTACATAGTAGGTTTTTATAGTACGTTATTTTGGCCTCCCTCTCAGCAGGTGTGAAAAAGGCCACCATTTTGGAACGGTAGCGAGGGTCCAACAAGGTGGACAGCCAAAAGTCATCCCTCTGTCTGATGGTTATTATTCGGCTGTCGCTACGCAAGCAACCGAGCATGCTATGGGCCATTTGTGCCAAGGAATGCGAGGGACTCCCTGCCTCCATCTCCACAGCATACTGCCACGGTGCGTCTGGGTCCTCTGTCTCCTCCTCCTCCTCCTCTACCAGATGCTCCTGCTCCTCCACTCCTGTCCGCTGAGTGGAAAAACCACCCATTTCACTCAATAATTCCTGAGCACAAATGTCCTCCTCTACCTCCTCCTCTTCTTCCTGTCCTGCCCCCACAGGGGTCATGTGGCGTTGAGATCTGTGCGCCACGTCTACCGCACCCTGACCAGCCATTGTTAACAGCATTTGTTCAAGGACGTGCAACAGAGGAATGACGTCGTTCATCCCATAGTCCTGCCGACTCACGAATAGCGTGGCCTCCTCAAAGGGCCTGAGCAAGCGGCAGGTGTCACGCATGAGCTGCCAATGGCTGACATCGAAGTTACACAGGGGAGTACCTTTATCCGCTTGTAACATCAGGAAATCGGTGATGGCCTTTCGCTGCTCGTAAAGGCGGTCTAACATGTGTAGGGTTGAATTCCACCTTGTTGCAACGTCGCAGATCAGGCGATGATGTGGAATTCCGTTCTGCCGCTGCAGCTCAAGGAGGGTGTGCTTTGCGGTGTAGGAATGGCTGAAATGCATGCAAAGTTTACGTGACATTTTAAGGATGTCTTGCAGTGGGATGGTGGATTTTAGGAACCGCTTGACAACCAGATTGAACACGTGAGCCATGCATGGCGCATGGCACAACCTTCCTTGACGCAGAGCAGACACCATGTTCTTTCCGTTGTCGGTCAACATGGTTCCGATTTTCAGTTTGCGCGGAGACAGCCATCTGTCGATTTCTCTGTTCATTACACTCAGAAGTTCCTCCCCTGTGTGACTACGTTCGCCTGGACCTGGCAGCAGCATGAGGAGGCGGTATAGGGGCCCATGGCAGATTAGGGGCCTGGCAGCAGCTATAGGAGGCCCGTAATCTGCCAGCACCCTATGTCAAAAAATTCAACACACCAGCAGTGTGAGGAGACCTGAAAGTGGCACATGGCATGAGAGACTGTGGACCTGGCAGCAGCATGAGGAGGCGGTATAGGGGCCCATGGCAGATTAGGGGCCTGGCAGCAGCTATGGGAGGCCCGTAATCTGCCAGCACCCTATGTCAAAAAATTCAACACACCAGCAGTGTGTGAGGAGACCTGAAAGTGGCACATGGCAGAGTGTGGCGATGGAGACAGCAGCAATGGGAGGCCGTACAGGGACCCATGACAGACTCTGGACCTGGCAGCAGCATGAGGAGGCGGTATATAGGGGCCCATGGCAGATTAGGGGCCTGGCAGCAGCTATGGGAGGCCCGTAATCTGCCAGCACCCTATGTCAAAAAATTCAACACACCAGCAGTGTGAGGAGACCTGAAAGTGGCACATGGCATGAGAGACTGTGGACCTGGCAGCAGCATGAGGAGGCGGTATAGGGGCCCATGGCAGATTAGGGGCCTGGCAGCAGCTATGGGAGGCCCGTAATCTGCCAGCACCCTATGTCAAAAAATTCAACACACCAGCAGTGTGTGAGGAGACCTGAAAGTGGCACATGGCAGAGTGTGGCGATGGAGACAGCAGCAATGGGAGGCCGAACAGGGACCCATGACAGACTCTGGACCTGGCAGCAGCATGAGGAGGCGGTATATAGGGGCCCATGGCAGATTAGGGGCCTGGCAGCAGCTATGGGAGGCCCGTAATCTGCCAGCACCCTATGTCAAAAAATTCAACACACCAGCAGTGTGAGGAGACCTGAAAGTGGCACATGGCATGAGAGACTGTGGACCTGGCAGCAGCATGAGGAGGCGGTATAGGGGCCCATGGCAGATTAGGGGCCTGGCAGCAGCTATGGGAGGCCCGTAATCTGCCAGCACCCTATGTCAAAAAATTCAACACACCAGCAGTGTGTGAGGAGACCTGAAAGTGGCACATGGCAGAGTGTGGCGATGGAGACAACCCACCGACTGTTTTGCTCGCTGCCAAGCTGCCACCCTCTTCTCCTGATGATGCGGAAGCAATAGCCTGATGACGACGAGGCTGCAAAGTGCGATCAGCCTCATCATCATCAATTAGGGTCTCCGCCTCACTACTAGCCCCCTCGGCTGCGTGTGGGTCAGGAGACAGACCTGTCTCTACACCGGCTACCGAGCCACTCTCCTCGCCACTACTTCTTCGCCTGGCTGCTGAAGAGGCGGATGTCTCCCCCCGTTCCTGACCGCCCTCTGTTAGCTCTTCCTCACTGTACTGGATGACACCGGGAGCACTAGCCTCTGGCTGCGAATAGTGCTGCCTCGACCCCTTCCTCTGCTGCCACGTCTGCTCGCTCCTAAAACATTGCCTCCTCTGCCACTCCTCTGCATGTTTTCTGACATACTCTTTAATTAAACGATTCTGTGTCCCTGAGTAACAATTCTGTGGCCCTAAGTAACGGTTCTGTGGCCCTCAGTAACAGTTCTGTGTCCCTGAGTAACAATTCTGTGTCTGTGCGAGTAACAATTCTGTGGCCCTAAGTAACAGTTCTGTGGCCCTCAGTAACAATTATGTGTCCCTAAGTAACGGTTCTGTGGCCCTCAGTAACAATTCTGTGTCCCTGTGTAACAATTCTGTGTCTGTGCGAGTAACAATTCTGTGGCCCTAAGTAACAGTTCTGTGGCCCTCAGTAACAGTTCTGTGTCCCTGAGTAACAATTCTGTGTCTGTGCGAGTAACAATTCTGTGGCCCTAAGTAACAGTTCTGTGGCCCTCAGTAACAGTTCTGTGTCCCTGAGTAACAATTCTGTGTCTGTGCGAGTAACAATTCTGTGGCCCTAAGTAACAGTTCTGTGGCCCTCAGTAACAATTCTGTGTCCCTGAGTAACAATTCTGTGGCCCTAAGTAACGGTTCTGTGGCCCTCAGTAACAATTCTGTGTCCCTGTGTAACAATTCTGTGTCTGTGCGAGTAACAATTCTGTGGCCCTAAGTAACAGTTCTGTGGCCCTCAGTAACAGTTCTGTGTCCCTGAGTAACAATTCTGTGTCTGTGCGAGTAACAATTCTGTGTCTGTGCGAGTAACAATTCTGTGGCCCTAAGTAACGGTTCTGTGGCCCTCAGTAACAGTTCTGTGTCCCTGTGTAACAATTCTGTGTCTGTGCGAGTAACAATTCTGTGGCCCTAAGTAACAGTTCTGTGGCCCTCAGTAACAATTCTGTGTCCCTGATTAACGTTTCTGTGGCCCCAAGTAACAGTTCTGTGGCCCTCAATAACAATTCTGTGTCTGTGCGAGTAACAATTCTGTGTCTGTGCGAGTAACAATTCTGTGGCCCTAACAGTTCTGTGGCCCTCAGTAACAATTCTGTGTCCCTGATTAACGTTTCTGTGGCCCCAAGTAACAGTTCTGTGGCCCTCAGTAACAATTCTGTGTCTGTGCGAGTAACAATTCTGTGTCTGTGCGAGTAACAATTCTGTGGCCCTAAGTAACAGTTCTGTGGCCCTCAGTAACAATTCTGTGTCCCTGATTAACGTTTCTGTGGCCCCAAGTAACAGTTCTGTGGCCCTCAGTAACAATTCTGTGTCTGTGCGAGTAAGAATTCTGTGTCTGTGCGAGTAACAATTCTGTGGCCCTAAGTAACAGTTCTGTGGCCCTCAGTAACAGTTCTGTGTCCCTGAGTAACAATTGTGTCTGTGCGAGTAACAATTCTGTGGCCCTAAGTAACAGTTCTGTGGCCCTCAGTAACAATTCTGTGTCCCTGATTAACGTTTCTGTGGCCCCAAGTAACAGTTCTGTGGCCCTCAGTAACAATTCTGTGTCTGTGCGAGTAACAATTCTGTGGCCCTAAGTAACAGTTCTGTGGCCCTCAGTAACAATTCTGTGTCCCTGATTAACGTTTCTGTGGCCCCAAGTAACAGTTCTGTGGCCCTCAGTAACAATTCTGTGTCTGTGCGAGTAACAATTCTGTGTCTGTGCGAGTAACAATTCTGTGGCCCTAACTAACAGTTCTGTGGCCCATAAGTAACAGTTCTGTGTCCCTGAGTAACAATTCTGTGTCTGTGCGAGTAAGAATTCTGTGTCTGTGCGAGCAACAATTCTGTGGCCCTAAGTAACAGTTCTGTGGCCCTCAGTAACAGTTCTGTGTCCCTGAGTAACAATTCTGTGTCTGTGCGAGTAACAATTCTGTGTCTGTGCGAGTAACAATTCTGTGGCCCTAAGTAACGGTTCTGTGGCCCTCAGTAACAGTTCTGTGTCCCTGTGTAACAATTCTGTGTCTGTGCGAGTAACAATTCTGTGGCCCTAAGTAACAGTTCTGTGGCCCTCAGTAACAATTCTGTGTCTGTGCGAGTAGCAATTCTGTGTCTGTGCGAGTAACAATTCTGTGGCCCTAAGTAACAGTTCTGTGGCCCTCAGTAACAATTCTGTGTCCCTGATTAACGTTTCTGTGGCCCCAAGTAACAGTTCTGTGGCCCTCAGTAACAATTCTGTGTCTGTGCGAGTAACAATTCTGTGTCTGTGCGAGCAACAATTCTGTGGCCCTAAGTAACAGTTCTGTGGCCCTCAGTAACAGTTCTGTGTCCCTGAGTAACAATTCTGTGTCTGTGCGAGTAACAATTCTGTGTCTGTGCGAGTAACAATTCTGTGTCTGTGCGAGTAACAATTCTGTGTCTGTGCGAGTAACAATTCTGTGGCCCTAAGTAACGGTTCTGTGGCCCTCAGTAACAGTTCTGTGTCCCTGTGTAACAATTCTGTGTCTGTGCGAGTAACAATTCTGTGGCCCTAAGTAACAGTTCTGTGGCCCTCAGTAACAATTCTGTGTCCCTGATTAACGTTTCTGTGGCCCCAAGTAACAGTTCTGTGGCCCTCAGTAACAATTCTGTGTCTGTGCGTGTAACAATTCTGTGTCTGTGCGAGTAACAATTCTGTGGCCCTAACTAACAGTTCTGTGGCCCTCAGTAACAATTCTGTGTCTGTGCGAGTAACAATTCTGTGTCTGTGCGAGTAACAATTCTGTGTCTGTGCGAGTAACAATTCTGTGGCCCTAAGTAACGGTTCTGTGGCCCTCAGTAACAGTTCTGTGTCCCTGTGTAACAATTCTGTGTCTGTGCGAGTAACAATTCTGTGGCCCTAAGTAACAGTTCTGTGGCCCTCAGTAACAATTCTGTGTCTGTGCGAGTAACAATTCTGTGTCTGTGCGAGTAACAATTCTGTGGCCCTAAGTAACAGTTCTGTGGCCCTCAGTAACAATTCTGTGTCTGTCCCTGAGTAACAATTCTGTGGCCCTAACTAAAGTTTCTGTGGCCCTAAGTAACAATTCTCTGGCACTCAGTAACAATTCTGTCTGTCCCTGAGTAACAATTCTGTGGCCCTAATAACGTTTCTGTGGCCCTAAGTAACAATTATCTGGCACTCAGTAACAATTCTGTCTGTCCCTGAGTAACAATTCTGTGGCCCTAATAACGTTTCTGTGGCCCTAAGTAACAATTCTCTGGCACTCAGTAACAATTCTGTCTGTCCCTGAGTAACAATTCTGTGGCCCTAATAACGTTTCTGTGGCCCTAAGTAACAATTCTCTGGCACTCAGTAACAATTCTGTCTGTCCCTGAGTATGAATTCTGTGTCCCTAACTAGCGTTTCTTTGTCCCTAAGTAACGATTCTGTGGCCCTAATTAACAAATCTGTGTCCCTGAGTAATAGTTCTCTGTCCCTAAGTATCGTTTCTCTGTCCCCAAGTATCGTTTCTGTGGCCCTAACTCTGTCCCTGTCCCTAATACAGAGCGGTCTGCCTCTGTTCAATGACTGCAGGCAAATGAAGAATTCCAAAATGGCCGCTATTTATAGCTCGACCATTACACAGTGCTAGCTGGCTGGCTGCTGATTGGCTGATGCGATCACATGTCGTTGAGGAATGCATTATGGGTCAGCGCGCCTTGTCTGCGTGCCTTCCCAGACATCCCCGCTCCGTCGCCGCACATGTCAGCCGCCATTTTCGGAAAAATTTCGATTCGCGCGTCCGAATTAGGCTATTTTTCGGATTCGGCGCGAATCGAAATTTTTCCGATATTCGACTCGAATTCCACTTCGGCCACTTCGATTCGCTCATCTCTAGTATTTACTCACCTGTGGGGTTTTTATTTTTTGCTAAATTAACAAAAAGACACGTTTTTCTTTGTTTCTGTTATAAAAGTTTGCATATAAATAATTGTTCTTCATAAATTTAGGCCAAGGTGTATTCTGCTACATTTATTGGGTGAAAATAACCCAAATCAGTATTTATTATTTAGTCTGTAGGGAAGTTATAGAGTTCACAAACTATGGGATATATGTGAAAATTGATCAATCCTGAAGTACTGACAGCCAATCTAATTTCTTGAGGCCCAAAAATGTAAGAACAGTACAGATATCCCCCAAATGACCCCTTTTTGCAAAGTAGACAGTCTGATGTATTTCATAAGAGGCATGACAAGTTTTTTGAAATTGTAATTTTTTTGTCATAATTTTTTGGAAAATGAAGAAATTAAAAACCAATTTCACAATTTTTTTTTATATACTGTCACCAGTGCAGTATATAACTGGTGTGGCGGGGATCAGGGACACTGACTGGTGACAGTATGAAAAAAAAAATGGATCATTTTTTTAAATTTTATTTATTTATTTATTTTTTTATTACATTTTTTTTCTCTTTTTTTAAGATTTTGTTTTCATATTACACTATAAACAAAGTAGTATAACGTTACCATAGTAACATTGTACTACTTTGGGGAAGTGATCAGTATTTTTTTTTACACAATTTGATTGCTTATAGAAAAGACTTTCTTTGCTATAAGCAAGCATTTAACTGAATGAAATCGATTCATTCAGGTTTTTTTGTTGTGATTAGCAGTGATTGGCCATGGCTAATGACAAGACACAGATGGGCTCTGATTGGCCCAGCCTGTGCATGTGATCACTGTGACAATTCACAGCTAGACACAATTGTATACAATGGATGGCATGAAAGGAAGCCATCCATTGTTTACAACTGTCATGTGACCTGCTGTGATTGGTCACAGCAGGTCACATGGTACTGGCAACGGTACACAGATCTGTCATCAGCTGTGTCCGAGGTACCCAGCCGGTGACAGATCTCGCCACAGCGCGGCCCTGGGGGCACGCGCAAGGAATGATCCGGAAATAACGTCATATGACAGCCACCCGGATCAACAAGAGTCCCACCTGGCCATCATTTTCCTATTGGCTGGGTGGGAAGTGGTTAAATACCACCAGAATAAAGCTCTATTTGTGTGAATAAATCAATTTCATTTGTGTACAGTGATGCATGACTACACAATTGCCAGTTAAAGTAGTACAGTGCAGAATAGTAAAAAATGGCCTGCTCATGAAGGGGGTATAAACTTCCGCAGCTTAAGTGCTTAAAAAAACTCTAAAAAATACATGCCCCCCGAAGTAGATCTGACATCAATCATGATGAATGCAAACCCACATTTTATCTCATCTCATCTCATCCAGATGACGTCACTGACTGCCTCTCCCCCCATGTCTACCTGCCATTTGGTAAGTGACTTGTTCTGTGGAGAGTCTCTCGCACAATGAATACTCATTTAAATTAGGGGGTGGGATCTGAGGACCCACTTGTCCCCATTTTTTTCTTTGTAACAATGAAGGTGGCAATGAGAGTTATGAAAGTGATTTGATGGCAATTTGGTTAGGGTTTAGCATACAAACTACTCTGAAGTTCCAAGAACCCCTGCCAACCTGAACCCAGGGCAGCTCAACTCATTACTAATCAAGACAAAGGATCCATCAGTGCACCCCCCCCCCTTTTCACAAAGACTTTGCTGCAGGACATCTTCCAGGTTGTGGTCTTCAAACACACCCTGTGCAGAAAGCAGCTGATAAGGGAAAGAACCAGACTGTGCTACCAAACTGCAACCTTTTGGAAGGGAACAGGCCAAAGGTCAGGGCAGGCAACAGACAAATGAAATCAGATACAAAGCTGAGGTCAATAACTGGAGAGACAGGAACATGGGGAAACACAGGAAGTCGAGGACACTGGGTGACACAGTGGTACAGGGGTCACTGGAGAGGGTTGGGTCACAGCAATTCATAAGGTGAGAGAGGCACAGAAAAACAGGAATTCTGGAACTCAGAGAGACACTGAAGTCCAGGATAACAGGAACTCAGAAACACAGGAACTGGGGTTTAGGAAAACACTCTAATGATGCTCTTGGTGCTGGCCCAAGCACAGCTATATACTGAGGTTGACAGACAGGCTGGGTGGAGACTGGCCGTGTAACTAGCTATATCAATCAGTGGGATTCAGTGAATCTTATAGCTCCAAGTCCTTTTCCCTGTGACAGCATGTGACCTTGATCCCCATAAGCTGTAACTGATTCACATTCAGTTTGTGGAGAATAGCTTGTTGTTTAAGAAGTGAACTGACAAGCCGGCCACCGCATCCTTAACAACCGATGACTCATCAACTGTCAGTTCGTTTTCCCACTGACAGCTGAATGTAAAAAAAAGGATTGAAGATTCAGAAAAAAAACAGTGTGGGGGTCCCCCTTATCCATACCAGGCCCTTCAAGTCTGGTATGGATTTTAAGGGGGACCCCATGCCAAAATTTTTTTAAGAATAGTGTGGCCCCACCAAAATCCATACCAGATCTTTAACTGAGCTTGCAGCACAGCAGGGCAGAAAAGGGGGGAGTGAGTGAACACACCCCCAAACCATACCAGACCCAAAGCTCCTTGCTGATGGGTACAAGGGCCTCTTCCTCACAACCCTGGCCCCAGTGGTTGTAGGTCTGTGGGGGTGACTTTTAACAAGGGGGACCCCAGATCCTGGCTCCCCCTATGTGAATGAGTATGTGTTACATAGTACCCCTACTCAATCACACAAAAAGTCAACGTTAATAAAAACACAAGAGTTTTTGACAAGTACTTTATTAAATAAAAACAAAAACGGCACCCTGAAGGAAAAAAAAAGCCAGATGAACACGACTGTTAGCATCCAGGGACACAGCCGAATGACAGGTAAACATAGGGGCGGGGGTTAACCATGACATCACTGGGTGACCCCACACCCTGTCTACCTCTCATTGGGCGAATGTCATTATGGGGAGGGATCCCCGCCCCATGTTCATCTGTCATTTGGGAATGAGAGATAGACATGGGGGTGGAGTCACCCAGTTACTGTCAGATGGCTGTGTCCCTGGATGGGAACAGTAGTGTTCAGGGGGCGGCGGGGTTATTTTTCAGGTAACCTTTTTCATTTATTTATTTTAAAAAGGATATGTCAAAAATGGTGTTTTTATTAAAACTTTGAGCACTTTTTGGTAAATGAGTGGGGGTACTCATTTACATGGGGGGGAGGCGGGATCTGGGGGCCCCCTTGTTAAAGGGGGCTTTCAGATTCCAATAAGTCCCCCCACTCACAGACTCCCACAATCACCAGGCCAGGGTTGTGGGGAAGAGACCCTTATCCCCATGTTAAGTCCCCCTGCCCCAAGCACCCCCCCCATTTTGAGAGCATGTGGCCTGGTATGGTTCCGGGGGGGCTCACTCATCCCACTCATCGGACCGAAATGAATTGCATGTGTCTATCACACATACTTCCATAGCATATCAAGGAAAAATACATAGACAGAATCAGAAGATGTCCATAGTTGAGTTGAAAGGACATGGGAGGCTGTCAAAGGGCAACCCAAAACATCAGTAGAAGGAAAGCACATACATTTTTGTCTTTCTATTAATCCTTGCCATTACATAACGGAGGAGCCTGAGTTGTTTGGGACGGCATTAATCCATCTATCACACTGCAAAAATTGGCATATCTTAATACAATTCCAACTTGAAACCACTATATAGATGTCAGGGCAGGAGCTGTGGAATGGACAGGCAGGCCTAATGGCAGGGTCACGCACCGACTGACGACAAACACCACCCACAGACCGGAGTCCCTCAGGGCGTGGAGTCTAAGCCCCAGGCTGCCCTTCACCAGGGCCCCTGATGGTGGGGATGGACTTGACGCAGCCAGAAACCAGGTCGTGGCCCCCGAGAAACCCCAGCTGCGGTAATGGCCGCCACCAATGGTGTATAGCTGGTAGGAACCAGATAAGAACGATAGCGTAGTCGGACAGGCCGGGTCTATAACAGCAGGACAGACAGTACAGAACGGTAGACAAGAATACACGGATCACAAGCCGGGTTCAGCAACGGGAGGTCAGATAAAGGGATAAGGCTCAGAATAGTCTTAGACAAAGCTGAGTCAGTTTCCAGGAGAGCCACAAGAGTAGAATAAGAGCTTGCAACAACACTATCAAACAGGACACGAATGCAAAGAGCGAGTGCAGACAACAGGCTTAAATGTGCTCAACCACACCCCTCTGGGGGATGGACCGCAGAGGATGAAAGCATAAAAGGCTCCCACCATGCTTTGCAGAAACCCAAGATGGATGCCAGCACATGGAGCAGCTAAACCTCTGGGAAAAGGTAGGACCTTGACAATAGATTTTTCATCTTTTTTATCATTTATTATATGTGCATGAGGGAAAAAAGCCTGTTTATATACATACATATTTTTCTGTGAGCAGTTTCTCTAAGGCCAAGCACAAGAGAAAAAGACATCTTTGTCCTAAAAACAGTTAAGACCAGCCTTTATCAACCTTCTCAACACAGAGGAACCCTTGAAATCACTTTCCAATCTCAGGAAACCCCTGCTAAAAATAACTATATCTGCAACATTAGTGTGATGGTCAGTAAGAATGCTCATTACACCTCTGGACATTGGGAAGAATTCTCTCCTTACAGATGGCTAAGATCCATGGCCTCTTATCTGATCCATGGAAACTTATCTGAAGGGCATAAATTGCTCAAGGTACCCTAGCAACCTCTGGAGGAACCCTAGAACCCTAGAAAATATGTTCATGAAAGCATGAGATGACAGTTCTATGTCTTGAACAGTTGCCAGCCAAGCTAAATAGCTCTGTGTACTACAGAGACCATCTCATGTTGGCCTGGGTACTGAGAAGTGAGGTGTGTGGGATGGACAGTTTAAACCCACAGCCGAGCACATGTCCCTTTAGGCAAGTAAATGTCTGTCTCAAAAGAGCCAGTAAGAAAAAAAATAATTGTTTATTACTGTTGAGCTGGTTATAGTGAATTGTTTTAGTTTAGATTAATTTTTCTGGAATAGCATCTGTAGACAGAGTCAAACCATGCAGAGCTTATTACGAATGTCCATCTAAAAGAACATCTAGGTAGCAGTGACCATAGCATGATTTAATTTATTGTTAGCTGTAAACAGCAAGCACTACATGAAAAATAAAAACGCTCAATTTTAAGAGAGCTAATTTTCCAAAGCTGGGAGCTGCTCTCCAAGACTTAGACTGGGAGGGAATATTGGCATCAATGAACACAACACAGAAATGGGAGTTCTTTAAAAGGACTGTATGTGAACACACTGCAAAATATATTCCCATGGGCAACAAGTTTAAAAGGCTAAAAATCAAACCTATGTGGCTTACGGACAAAGTTAAAAAAGCTATAAATAATAAGAAAAGCGCTTTTATTAAATATAAAAATGAAGGAACACTGTCATTGGTTAAACATTACAAAGAATATAACAGAATGAAAATTAATGACAGATTGCAAAAAGAAAGCAGGACAAACCCTAAAAAATTCTTCAAATATATTAACAGTAAAAAGGTCCAGTTCAAGCATGTAGGTGCTTTACAAAATAATCTATAGTGGGTGACTGGGGACAAAGAGAAGGCAAATTTATTCAATCCCTTCTTCAGCTCTGTATATACAAAGAAGCATGGGGGAGCTCTTTTGCATAATGGACATGGTATTGACACAGCTCCAGATGATCCACATTGGCTCACAATGATATGATCCAGAAATATTTAGACAGAATAAAGGTGAAAAAAGCACCTGGACCGGATGGCATACACCCACGGTTCCTTAAAGAATTGAGCTCTCATTTCAAAGCCATTATTTCTAATTTTTAAGGACACTTTAATGACTGGCATAGTACCACTGGACTGGCGTAAGGCCAATGTGATGCCAATATTTAAAAAGGGGTCAAAATCTTTACCAAGTAATTATAGAACTATTAGTTTAACTTCTATAGTTGGGAAGATACTGCAGAGTTTAATAAAAGACCACATAGATGAGTTCTTGCTGGAAAAAAATATTTTAAGCAACAAACAGCATGGATTCATGAAAGACAGAAGTTGTCAAACAAATCTGATTTCTTTTTATGAGGAGGTGAGCAAAACCTTGGACAGAGTGGTGGTGGTGGACGTGGTATACTTGGATTTTGCAAAAACGTTTGACACAGTTCCCCACACACGGCTAATGTGTAAGGTAAAGTCTACGGGCTTGGAAAAATCTGTATGTAAATGGATAGAAAACTGGCTAAAAGATTGTATTGAAAGAGCAGTGGTTAATGATTCATACTCTGAATGGTCTAGGGTTGTCAGTGGTGTACCCCAAGGTTCAGTGTTGGGACCCTTACTTTGTAATACAGTTGCAAGAAAAAGTATGTGAACCCCTTGGGATTACGTGGAGTTTTGCATGAATTGGGCATAAAATGTGCTCTGAACGTGAACGTGTGAACCATGCCTCGCAGAAAAGAGCTCTCAGAAGACCTACGATCAAGAATTGTTGACTTGCATGAAGCTGGAAAGGGTTACAAAAGTATCTCCAAAAGCCTAGATGTTCATGTATCCACGGTAAGTCAGACTGTCTACAAATGGAGAAAGTTTAGCACTGTTGCTACTCTCCCTAGGCATGGTCGTCCTGTAAAAATGACTGCAAGAGCACAGTGCAGAATGCTGCATGAGGTAAAGAAGAATCCCAGAGTGTCAGCTAAAGACCTACAGAAATCTCTGGCACATGTAAACATTTTTGTTGACACATCTACAATAAAGAAAACATTAAACAAGAATGGAGTGCATGGGAGGACACCACGGAGGAAGCCATTGCTGTCCAAAAAGAATATTGCAGCATGTTTGAAGTTTGCAAAAGAGCACCTGGATGTTCCACAGCACTACTGGCAAAATATACTGTGGACAGATGAAACCAAGATTGAGTTGTTTGGGAAGAACACACAACACTATGTGTGGAGAAAAAAAGGCACAGCACACCAACATCAAAACCTCATCCCCACTGTAAAACATGGCGGAGGGAGCATCATGGTTTGGGGCTGCTTTGCTGCTTCAGGGCCTGGACGGATTGTTGTCATTGATGCGAAAATGAATGCCAGAGTTTATCAAGACATTTTCCAGGAAAACGTACGACCATCTGTCCACCAACTGAAGCTCCGCAGAGAATGGGTGATGCAACAGGACAATGACCCAAAGCATACAAGTAATTCAACAAAACAATGGCTGCAACAGCACAGTTTACGCCTTCTGGAGTGCTGACCTCAACCCGATTGAAATGCTGTGGCATGACCTTAAGAGAGCGATTCACACCAGACATCCCAAGAATATTGCTACACTGAAACAGTTTTGTGAAGAGGAGTGGTCCAAAATTACTCCAGATCGTTGTGCAGGTCTGATCTGCAACTACAGGAAACATTTGGTTGAGGTTATTGCTGCCAAAGGAGGGTCAACCAGTTATTAAGTCCAAAGGTTCACATATTTTTTCCTCCCTGCACTGTGAATGTTTACATGTTATGTGCAATTAAACCATGGCAACATCTAATGTTTGTGTAGTATTATGTTCAGCAGACTGTGTTCTTCTATTATTGTGACTTAGATGATGTTCAGAGCTCATTTTATGCCCAATTCATGCAAAACTTCACGTAATCCCAAGGGGTTCACATACTTTTTCTTGCAACTGTACATGTATAAACGATATAGGGTCTGGGATTAAAAATACAATTTCAGTCTTTGCAGATGACACCAAGCTGTGCAGTGGAATAACATCATCAAAGAATGTCTTCAATTTACAAGCCGACCTCAATTCACTGTTTAATTGGGCAAATATGTGGCAAATGAGGTTTAATGTTGATAAATGTAAGGTTATGCACTTGGGGGCTAAGAATATGCATGCATCATACATACTACGGGGGGGTACAACTGGGGGAATCAATGGTGGAGAAGGATCTGGGGGTTCTGGTAGATCACAAGCTTAATAATGGCATGCAATGCCAAGCTGTGGTTTCTAAAGTGACCAAAATCCTCTCTTGTATTAAAAGAAGTATAGACTCCAGAGAGAGAGAGATATCATATTACCCCTGTACAAATGATTAGCAATGCCTCATCTGGAATATGCAGTTCAAGTTTGGGCACCAATTCACAAAAAGAACATTGGGGAACTGGAGAAAGCACAGAGAAGGGACACCAAACTGATACGAGGCATGGAGGAGCTCAGCTATGAGGAAAGATTAGAGGAACTGAATTTATTCTCTCTTGAGAAGAGGAGATTAAGGAGGGATATGATCAACATGTATAAATACATCAGTGGTTCATTAAGTGAACTCAGTGAGGAGTTATTCACCCTGAGGTCATCACAGAGGGCAAGGGGGCACTCTTTATGTCTGGAGGAAAAGAAATTTAATCTCCAAACATGGAAAGGTTTCTTCACAGTAAGAGCTGTGAAAATGTGGAATAGACTCCCTCAAGAGATGGTTCTGCCCAGCTCAGTGGATTGCTTTAACCACTTGTCCTCCTGAGGATTTACCCCAGTTGTACAATGCTGTACCCAAAAGAAATTTATGTCCTTTTTTTCACACAAATAGAGCTTTCTTTTGGTGGTATTTGATCGACTCTGTGGTTTTTTATTTTTTGCGCATAAATTTAGTGTTTATGCGCAAAAAATATTTTTAATATAAATATATTTAGTCTAAAATATATTCTGCTACATGTCTTTGGTATAAAAAAAATCTCAATACATGTATATTAATTGGTTTGTGTGAAAGGTATAGCTTCTAAAAACTATGGTATATATATTACTTTGTGACTGCCTATCACATATCTTGAGGTGCTAAAATGCCAGGGCAGTACACCCCCCCCCCCCCCAAATGACCCATTTTTGGAAAGTAGACACCCCAAGGATTTTGCAGAGAAGCATATTGAGTCCATGAAACATTTTATTTTTTGCCACAAATTTTTTGAATATGATCATTTTTTTTTCCTTACACATAGTTGTCATTTTAATGATATATTGCTCATGCATGCCATGGGTATATGTGGAACAACACCCCAAAACACATTTTCCTACTTCTTCCGAGTATGGGGATACCACATGTGAGAGACTTTTTGGCAGCCTAGGTACATACAAGCCCCCAAAATCCAATGACCACCTCCAGGCTTTCAAAGGGTTTATTTCCCCATATCACTTCCTCACTACCTATCACAGTTTTGGAGGCTCTAAAATGCCAGGATAGTACACCTCACCCCCCCCCCCCCCCCAAATGACCCCTTTTTGGAAAGAAGACACCACAAGGAATTTGGTAAGAGGCATGGTGAGTCATTTACACATTCATTTTTGTCACAGGGTTTTGAAAAATAAAAAATATTTTTTTTTTGTTTTCTTTCTTTGTATTTCATAAAACATGTGGCAACAAATGATATCTGCAAAGCACTCTCCATGTCTCTTAGCAAATATCTATCTAAATGTCTATTTTCCAAAAAGGGGTGATTTGGGGGGTTGCTTCTACTATCCTGGCATTTCAGGGCCAACATTAGAAACTTATGCCACACATCACCCACTCTTGAAGACCAAGCCTTTTCTGACACTTTTTGTTGACAAGAAAAAAACAGTTTTTTTGCTAGAAAATTACTTTGAACCCCCAAACATAATATATTTTTTTAAAGCAGAGGCACTAGAAAATAAAATGTTGGGTGTTGAAATGTTTTCAGTCACACAGTATTTGCGCAACAATTTTTCAAAACACAATATATTGCCCAATTGTTTGCTAAAATATAAAAGATGATGTTATATTGAGTAAATAGATACCAAACATGACATGCTTTAAAACTGAGCATGCCTGTGCAATGGCGACAAAGTACATACATTTTTATTATCAATAAGTGATGCTTTACAAGCCTTTACAGGTCACCAATTTATATTTACACAGGAGTTCTAGTGCTAGAATTACTGTCCTCGATCTGACAGTCGCAGCGATACCTCACATGCATGGTGCAACTGCTGTGTACATACCGGCACAGGGTCAACGCTTGTGCATGCAGGTGCACGCTTGCAGAGAAGCAAGGGTGCTTTTTTTTTTTTTAGTTATTTTGTTTTTGTTTTTTTTTTTTACACTGCCCCTTTCATTTTTTTAGCACTTTTAATGCTATCACAAGGGTTGCAATTATCCCATATAACTCCAATGGGCATTGTCATATATTCTTTTTTGAGAAATCTGGGGTCTATCAGACTGTAGATCTCTTCTCTGCTTTTACATTATCTAATCTCACCAAGATCGGTGCGATCAGATGCTTTCCCAATTTAAAAATGGCACTGTTTATATCCTGCGAACTGAAGTGATAAAATGCTCGTAGTTTCCGGTCTCTTAGACTATAGAGATGATTGGAGCCATTCTGGTCTTTACCAGCACTATAGTCAGCCAGCAGAACTGCCAGCTGCATTCTCGGATTCCCCTGTGGGACAGGAGAACCCAGGAAAACTGTGAAAGGCAGCAGGAGGGGGGGGAGCTGAATTTGGGTGTGCCGTGATGTATTGTTGTGCATATAAATTGCTTTTGGCCCACAATCAATTGGTACAAATCTTCCGTGAAAAACAACAGATGGGCTAAAGGCTAGTGCTGACAGCGAACTGGGCCGATCCTGCTAACTCTGCATATTTGTGGACACTATGCAAAGGAGGCACTGGTATAGTTCTGTACGTGATCAATATCTTGATCCGTACAAAAACTAGTAATGGGGGTGATCAGCGACCTATAGCATGAGTGTGATAGTGTGCGGGCAATCTAACGCTAGCTGACCCTGGCTGGGTGGGGTGCTAACTAACCCTGATGTTAAATGTCGCTAGTGGCAGTACAACAGTGAACAGTAAAAAATTCTATATACTGACACTGCACTAATGGCACTGACTGCGTTACGGCGTTATCAAAGGGTTAAACGAGACGATCACAGGGTTAAATGTGCTAATCTAACGTGTGTGTGTAAAATGTAGTGCATTTACTCGGTGCGGTGTTCTCACTCCTCTCCCTGGACCGATGGGTGGGGGGAGCAGCTGGGGGCGCAGGTGCGTTCACACCCCAAAATAGGAAGTGACGCAAGATTACGTTGCCAAGAGCTGCTGCTCGCCTGCAAAATGTGGGTAAGCGGTTCGCAAAAAACTCTTAAAAAAATTTTTTTTTTTAATTCTCAACATGAACTGTCATGAATGAGTTAAGTTTTGACAGCTCAGGATAGTGATCTGTGATTGGCTGGAGATGGTCACATGGTACAGGGTGCTGTGATTGACCCCATGTATCATGTGACAGCTGTGGACCAATCACAGCTCACTAGGAAGAGAAGATGAGCTGTTATGAATGAGATTAATTCATAACAGCTTTACTTACATTGTGATCATGTGATCGCATAGCAATCACATGATGACCAGGTCCCATGACCCCTATGTTAGTACAGCCAGAGCGACGTATGGGTATTTCGCTTTGCCTGTAGCTGTTGCTCTTCCGCAGTACATTGCCGGCAGGCGGGAAGCGGTTAAAAAAGTCCTGGATTCTTTCTTGCATACACAGAATATAACTGGATACTAATATTTATAGGTAAAGTTGATCCAGGGAATATCTGATTGCCTCTCGGGGGATTAGAAAGGAATTTTTTCCCCTGCAGGAGCAAATTGGACCATGCTTTGCTGGGTTTTTCTGACTTCCACTGGATCAACTGTGCGTATAGGATTCTAACTTTTTTTTTTATTAACCTCCTCGGCGGTATGAATATTTCCGATTTTTTGTGCTGAAAGCGGTACCATTTTTTTGCATGGAAATATGTAGTTTTTTATTGTAGGCTGTAATTTTTAGGAATAACTCAGTGAAATCTGTACGAACAAGAGTCTAGTAAACATCCCGGGTAGGATAAAATTTGAAACACGAAATCATAAATTATAATATAATAAATAATCATAAAAAATAATAATATAATAATAATAAATTTAATTCAATAATATAATCAAACCAAAAACACTGAAATTTAAAATACAGAGGCAAATTCGCACATCGCTGAGCAAAGTCGCAAAATCATTTTCAGTGTTTCCCCCACGAATCATTATCACTCAATTCTGCAAGTGGTTCTGATTTACTATCGCCGTTCTCTAGCCGGTCTAAAACCGCTTTTGACGTAAAGGGACGCTTTTTGGACGCCATGGACTTTTCTAAGTTTCCAGGCAGAAAGAACAGTCAAAATGCAGGCAGGGCACAGGACAAAGCAGTAGGGACAAAATGTATGTGAAATGCATTGAAACAGCAATGTTTTACTATGTAATAATCATTTTTAAAAAAATGACATTTTTAAAAAATTTCAAATTTGCCGCCGGTTCCGGCGCCCGTACGTTCCGATGTCACAGGGACCGGAACACGGAAGCCGGATGCCAGCATGGGCCGGAGGAGATGGCCGGGGACGCTGCAGGGGACACATCATGGGAGCGAAGGACAAGGTAAGTGCTGCAGGGACTCCCTGAGCAACACCGCATGGTAAGCCTGAGTGTAGCTCGGGGTTACCGCTCTTGGTACTCAAATTTTACCCCAAGCTACACTCGGGAATACCGCTAAGGAGGTTAATGGTTGAACTGGATGGACTTTTGTCTTTTTTCGGCCAGACTAACTATGTAATTATGTGCTGGCTTCTCTGTAATAGCAGGATAGAGCTCAATTGGCATTTGCCATTGAACACCAGAATTGGCAGGTCTGCCACTGGCGCCCTGTGCTTTTCACAGATGAGAGCAGGTTCACCCCATGTGACAGGGTCTGGAGAAGCCATGGAGAACATTATGCTGCATGTACTATCATTCAGCATGACTGTTTAGGTGGTGGGTCAGTGATGGTCTGGGGAGGCATATCCATGGAGGGACGCACAGACCTCTACAGGCTAAACAATGTCACCCTGACTGCCATTAGGTATTGGGTTGAAATCCTTGAACCCATTGTCAGACCCTACGCTGGTACAGTGGGCCCTAGGTTCCTTCTGGTGCACAACAATGCCTGGCCTCATGTGGCAAGAATATGCAGGCAGTTCCTGGAGGATACAGTATAATAGGGGTGTAGCGCTAAAAGGTATGAAATTGGTAAACGATTTCCAGCACAGAACAATATACTATTATGAATGTCCGCTGATAAAGTTCAAATATAAAAATGTAAATAAAATCCCAGGATAATGAAATCAGCAGCAGATAGACTTGTGACACCAACCAATAGTTAAAGTGCGCACTCCCCGGAAGCGCATGGATAATGCGCATATAATATAAACCATCAAGGTATCTGTAGATGGGCAGGTTGATCCGGTGAACTTTTCTTCTGTGGTGTAGTCATCAAGCCATAGGGAATGCAAAAGAGATCTGCTGAATCCAGAGGTCCCCTTAAGGATGGATCAGGTGCTCAGCCTGTGTATAGGGCTCCTGTTCCTCTGGTAATGCTGTGTCACTGGGGTAACCTGCAGGCTTAATAGCTTGGGCTGGAGCTGTTGGAAAAATAACTTTTTTGTGCTTAAAGGCCAGATCTTTCTTCAAGACTTCCCGTATCCATGATCTGAGTCCTTGACCAGAATCACCTGATCCGTGCAGGAAGATGACAGAAGCTGTGTGTTTCCCGGCTGGAGACACCACACACCGAGGTAGAGAGCAGGAGTTCCTGGAGGATGAAGGAATTGATACCATTGAATGGCCCCCACGCTCGCCTGACCTGAATCCAATAGAACACCTCATGTTTCGGTCCATCAGACACTGATAGGTTGCACCTCAGACTGTCCAGGAGCTCGGGGAGTACCAGTACCATTTTGAGTTGTTGCAATGAAATTTCAGAAAAATGGACTAGCCTGCTGCATAATTTTTTCACTTTCATTTTCGAGTGTCTTTCTTTTACAAAGGGTTTTATTATAGAATAAGCACAGATAAACAAACATTCGAGAAACATACACATTGACCAACAAATATGAAACATACAGGGCAATTGCGAAATATTTCAGCGCATCTATTGGTAGAGACATAAGCTTTAACTGAGTATTTAAGTGCCATGGATGAGAAGACGGGGAAGGGGAGAAAAGAAAAAAAAAAAGGAGTAGGGGGGAGACGATGAGCAAACATTTGGAGGTCAATGATAATGCAAACCCTAAGAGAAAGTTTTGTTATATCAGTGTATAGAAAACAGGAGAGGCATGAAATGAAGCCGCTCCAAATGACAATATATATTCCAGACATTGGGCTCTCAAAGGAGTCCAGGTTGCATAGGTAGTATTGCAGATGTAGCACAGAGCAGAGCAATGATCAAAATCATTACAATAGGCATAAGAACAGATTAGACAGAAGACTAGAGAAGGACAATCGATGAAAAGACGAGGACAAAGACAAAAACAATCATAAAAGGGCTCCAGGGCGATCACAGCAGAATCGATCCTCATATTGACAGAAGGGACTGGTCAAATCTCGATGGTTGGGCTAAATCCAGCCAGGCACACCATATCTGCAGGAATTTTGTATGGGTATCCAACAGTATAGCCATCAGTTTTTCATTAACCATTATGAAGTTCATCCGGTTTTTGACAGCCTCGAAGCTGAGGAGAGGAGTCTTCCAAGCCCTTGCAATTGTCAATTTAGTAGCCATAAATAGGTGTGATGCCAGCTGCCGTTCAGGACGGAGAAGGCCCTCCAGTGGTTTAAATAGAAGCGTTTCGTACGGGTTACGCTTAATGTCTGTGTGAAGCATAGTGCGGAGAAGGGCATACACCCTAATCCACAATCTGCTAACTTTAGGGCAAGTCCACCAGATTTGGACCATAGTACCCAATTGTTGGCATTGCCGAAAACAAGCCGGAGAATATGTAGGGATAAAACTAGCTAGACGAGCAGGCGTATAATACCATCGATAAAAAATGTTGTAGGCATTTTCGAGGATGATGACATTCCTAGAACATTTAGATAATGCTTGGGTCATGGTCTGCCAATCCTGTTGATCCAAAGTCCCCCCTAGTTCCGACTGCCAACGCTGATGATAGGAACGAACCGGAGGAGTTCTATAAGAAATAATGGAAGCGTAAACCAAGGAAATCAAACCCGGAGCATGGGGTTTATGTCTGCACTGTCTTTCAAAGGGGGACAGACGGTAAGGTCCCGAATGCGTCCATATTAGTGTATTAATAAAGTGACAAAGTTGAAGGTAACCAAAATGTTCCCGCAAAGGAATATTATAGGAAGAGCGCAGAGTTTCAAAGGTAAGTATTCGTGTGGGAGATAGCAGCGAATGTACAACATAAAAACCATGTGTTTGCCACTAGGCAAACTGCCTAGGATTGTCCCGACCTGGAGGGAATAACGGGTTATGTAACAGACGTAACAACAGTAGATGGGCAGAAATAAGGCCAGCAGAATATTTGATAGAATCCCAAAGACAAAGCGAAAGCGTCAGCGTCGGGCTAAGGGTATATGGCCGATGAGAAAAAGGAAGCCATGGCAAAGAGGAGAGTGGTATCGGGTGGGAGTCCAACAAATCTACAGCAGCCCACAAGGGGAAATGGTGAGATGCATGAATATGAGCTAGGGGGGCAATATTAGCTGCCAGATAATAAGACTGGAGATTTGGGACAGACAACCCACCCTCACTCCTTCGCGCAAATAAGATATGTTTACTAATTCTGGGTCGAGAAGAACTCCAAATGAAGGACAAAGGTTTTCGCTGATGGATACGCAATATATTCGAAGGTACTGGAACTGGTAAAACGCGAAATAAATACAATAATTTAGGGAGATAGGTCATACGGATTAGCAATATGAAAATGTGCCAAAATTACATAAATAGATAAATACTTGTACAATTCACCCCATAAAGCAACTATATATCAATATTCCAAAAGAAATTAAAAAAAGTAAAAAAAAGTCCCAAAAAAAAGTCCAAGCAAAATTAATATAAATCCAAAAAATTCCAAAAAATATAAATATAAAAAATAAAACTGAGAAATCCTTCCAATCCTTCCTTTCTCACGATAAACCTCAAACAAAAAGAAAATATCACATAGTGTATTATCTTTATAATATAATGAAATATTCGTGACAACACTCTGGTGATTATCCAAATAAAAATATAATTTATTTTTTAAGTAATTAGTGTAAAAAGTGAACCAAGTGAATCAACTTAATTAATTAAAAATATAATATATAAAATAAATTAGTGCAAAACACTGTGTACTGTGAATCACTCTTCCAGTGCTCCAAAAACAAATCCACACTGTGCCACTTCTATTGTAGTAAGGAATATATACCCTTACCAACACTCCTCCATAAACCTGCTTTCAATAATTATCCTATGGATGGGATCCTCCTAAAGTGCTCCCCCAGATTCCACTGTATTCAGGGCACTATTCCAGCAGGATTTTCCATATCTCCATATCATTGGCACCATATAGATAGAAAGCATATGAGGGACAAATAGTGTAATACCGCCAAAGTAATGTACAGAGAAACTTTATTAAAACTGCTCACATTTCAAATAATTCAAAACCGCTTTAAATCCGTAAAAACCACCAAGCTACCATCCAGGGAACATCCAGGGACCAACACACAGTCTTTATCCTCTTTTTCCCTTTTGCAAAATGGCCGCCGGTCGACTTCCGGTTCCTGTATGCGTCTTGACGTCACAGCCCTTGACGCGTTTTGTCATTGACTTAATCATAAGGGATACGGACGCCAAGCTAGACAGTTCTATTTATAGTGCTCCTCCCTATAGCGTCCGAACAACAGCCGCCATATTAGAGAGGGGAATGGTGCCCTCACATTCCAGTCCTATGTATCGGGATATTACAATACTACATACGGGATTTCAAATGCGGAACTATTACATCTACTAATATTTTTTAAAATCCATATAATTCATGTCTGTGGTTAAAATAATATATATCCACACACATAATTAATACATTAGTAAATTAATAAATAAAACTACTCTAAAACAAATATACAACTTAGTAATCTTTCAGTAACAGAAGAAATCATGTGTAAAAAAATCTATTAACCTCAAGGGGTCTAATCTTAATACTAAAAATACCCATAAAATAAAATATAAATTCATATTAAAATATTACAATAAACCTATTAATTTTTCATATATTAGGATATACATTTTACAAAATATACATAAAAGAAATATATATATATACATATATCCAATAAATATAATATCCAATGGACATAAAAATCGGATATAAATACATACTCACATATTACTTCTAATAAACAAATTAATTTTTCACTATACCCTACCCATATATTAAAATATATTATATAAAAAAAAAATTTCTTTCATATAATAAAAATATATATATATATAATGAATCTATACATAATTTGGCATACCATATATTCATCAATACTGAATTCATCAACTAAAATCGACTAAAATTAATAATCATTAAATTACAAATAACCTATATCCTAATTCATTATTCAAAAAATTGGTATCCAAATATATATGTATATACATAAACTTATTAAAATATTTTGGAACACTCCAACATAATCCCCCTGTCTTTCCATTATATAATTTACATGTTGAAACAACTATATTCAAAACTCCATCAACCTGATCCCCATATCTCCCTAATAAAAATCAAAAATTCGAAATAAAGCAGTTCAGATCTAGATCTACATTTAAACCTTTTGGTCTCAATGTTTGTAATTCATAGATCCAAAAGGTCTCATTTTTTGAAAGGGCTATGATTTTATCACCTCCCCTCCAGTGCGTATCAACCGTGTCAATTCCACTAAATTTTAGGCCACTCGGGTCACAGTTATGATGATCTCTGAAGTGTCTCGAAAGACAATGATCTTTTTCAACCTTTTTAATATTATTGATGTGTTCACTCAACCTTTTATGTAATGGCCTCTTCGTTCTACCTACATATTGTAAGTGACACAAACATTCTAATAAATAAGTGACATAGGGGGTGGTACAAGTAATAAAATTCTTAATATTAAAACTAATACCCGTACTACATGAAATAAACTTTGAAACCACCCTAGTCCTGGTATTGGTAGTTTTACATATAAGACATTTTTTACAGGGAAAAAACCCAATAAAATCAAACATATGTTTTTTGTTTACTATGGGAGGAGAAATAATGTTCTTAACTAAAACATCTCTTAAATTTCTTGCTTTCCTATAAATAAAGGAAGGTTTAGCCGGAATATTAGGTCCCAAAATTGGATCCTTCTTGAGTAGGGGCCAATATTTATTGACTACAGATTCCATTTCCTTATATTGATTACTGTATCCTGAAATGAACGCATATTCTACTCTTTTATTGTTATTATTCTTTTTTATAGGTTTAAATTTCTTATTTCCTATATAATTTTTACTCACTTCAAATCTTATTTTTTCTAATACCTCTGAGTTATAGCCTTTCTCCACAAATCTTTTTTTGATAATTTCTGTTTGCTCAATATATTCCTTTAAACGTGTACAGTTTCTGAGAATTCTTAAAAATTGTCCTTTAGGGATCCCATTGATCCATGTGGGATGATGACAACTATGGGTGGGTATATACCCATTCCTATCGGTTTCTTTGAAATAAGTTTTAGTAAAAATCATATTATTTTCTATAAATATATTAAGATCTAAAAAATTCACCGAACATTTATTCATACTAACTGAGAACTCCAACTCATATTCATTATTCTCTATTACTGTAATGAAATCCTTTAGTGAATCCATAGGACCATCCCAAATCAATAAAATGTCATCAATGTATCTTCTCCATAAAACTAACCCTTCCCATTTTTTATTAAAAATTACATTTTCCTCCCATTTACTTAAAAAGATATTCGCTAGACTGGGCGCAAATTTTGCGCCCATTGCTACTCCTTTCTTTTGTTCAAAGAAACTACCCCCATACCAAAAATAATTTTTGTTCATACAGAACTCTAATAATTTAATAATAAAATTTCTTTGTTTAATATGCAGATCCGAACATTTTTTTAGACCCCATTTCACTGCTCTAATTCCATCCTCATGTTTGATATTAGTATAGAGGGAATTTACGTCAATTGTTACCAATATTGTATTGTTAGAGACTTCTCTCAGTTCTACCAAATCTATAACATCTTGAGCATCCTTAAGATAGGATGGCATCTGTCAGAGTCCAGAAAGTAGTGCTCTCTCTCACTCGTCAGGGGAGGAGCCTGAACATGGCGGCTGCGGGGAGCGAGTGGCTCTAGCTCGCTGCTAGGACCCGCTTCCCGACCTCCCTAGGGACCCGCTAAAGAAACCGCCTCACCGGAGTCTGGAGGGCAGTGGAGCTGAGCCCGGAGAGCCGGGGATGGCCGTGAGACGGAGGCTGTAGAGACGCGCCGGTTCCCCCGGCGCTGTGTAGAGAGAGAGATCCAAGCGGCTGGGAAGTGAGGTGACGTGGAGGGCGCACGTGACCAGCCGCGGAGGATCTCTGGGGGAAAGCAGAGACCGGCCGGCGTCCTGATATGAGCTGCTGCTCCTCTGTTACCGGCTTTTTAGGGCTCATAACCCCCAGCTTGCTGCTGAATATAACCCTCGGCCGGCTGATTGATCCTGGGCCAGGGAGACCCGGGAATACCAGAAGACCCACCCTGCGTCCCTGGGGCGAAGTTTAGAGAAAAAAGCGAAGCACAGCATCGGAGACCCAGAGGACTCCCCCCCAGGACTGAGCTGATGTGAAGGACCTACATCCAAGCCTGGAGCCGCTGTCGGGGTGAGTGAGAGCTGATGTGAGCTTGTGGTGTAATAGACCCCTAAGTGACAGTGGGGGACAAAGGGGCTAAGGAGGTGAGGGGAGGATTCCCTGGGTCTAGAAGAGAACAAAAGAAGAGCCCTAGGTGCTTTAGGAGAACAAAAAAAAATAAGGAAAAATTATAAGTATATCTGGTCCACAAATCACAAAGGAGCGGTATAACCCCATCTAGAGAATATAGAAGACAAAAGACATATAGAGGATATGAAGAATAAAGGCCCCAAGGGAACAGGGCTCAAAGGGTCTCAAACAGGCACGATAAAGAAATTTACATCACATGGAAATATTACGCCAGAAAGGGCCCAAGGCGCAAGTGCAAAAGAGGAAATGGACATTAGCTTAGGAAATAGCCCTAGATTATCACTGGATATGAATAGCTCCTGTAACCAACAAATAGCGGTTGGCTTGGGGAAACAAGATCGTGATGGTGAACTACAAGTACCAAATAAGAAGGAGATGATAGAAATGTTTCAAAATCTGGAGAAGATGATAAAACATGAAATGACAGCTATTCGCAATGATTTAGGACATTTGCTATTGAGAATGGAAGAAACAGAGGAGAAAGTTAAAACCCAGGCACAAACCATAGATAATCTATGGAAAAAAACAATCCATCTGGAGAAAACTCAGAAAAAACTGCTCTATAGGATGGAAATTCAAGAAAATAAAGAAAGAAGGAGTAACCTTAGAGTAAGAGGAATCCCAGAGTCTGCAAAAGGGGAAACATTATAAGAACTATTTAATAAAATTTTAAATTTCGTAAGAGACAGACCTGAAACAGACGGGATCAAACTAGATGGAGTGTTCAGAACAGGAAAGTTCAAACAAGCTAATGAGAAAGAAAGACCGAGAGATATAATTGTCCAGTTCCAAAAATTTGGGGTCAAAGAGGAGATATGGAAGAAGATTAAGGGAAGATCAGTGATTAAATATGGAGACTTGACTATCCAAATTTATGCGGATTTAACATAAGAGACTCTTTGGAGGAGGAGATCCCTGAGACCCCTGTTGGAGCAAATGAGAAATCAGAATGTGCAGTATAGATGGGGTAATGCAGCATCTCTAATTGGATGGAAAAATGGGGTTACAGCTTATCTGAGATTCCCGGAAGAACTGAGAGACTTTTGTGATAGACTGGACTTGCAAAGAGTGGAGATAGCTGGGTGGGAAGAAGAAGAAGAAGGAAGAGGAGTTACGGCTGATACAAGAAAAGAGGACTGGCAGCGGGTGGGGGGGAGAAGCAGGGAGGTCCAGGGGTTGGTGAGAGAAGGGAGAGAGAATTAAGTAAATAATATGTTTTTTCCCCTTTTTTTTTTTTTTGTGTGTTCTCTCCCATCTTCCCCTGCCCCACCCCTGTCGTTGTGGAAGCCCTTCAGGAAGCTCCGGTTAAGGGGGGGAATAAAGGTTATTGTCGAGCCCAATTGACAGAGAAAGGGGATCTGGGGAGGTCGGAGGAGAGGTAGCCGTCCATGGGCGGAGCTTACTCCCAAAAAGTTTAAATCAATTGTGGAGTTGGATCCACAAATGATTTGTAGGCAGGTTGTAAGCCTAAAAATGGGTAGGGGAAAAATAAGGAAGGGGGCGTGGAGGTGGGGGGGGTGAGATGGGGATTGGGGGGTGGGGATGGGCGAGGGAGTTAGGGTGGGAGAGAGTAGGGGGAGGGGAGGTTGGGCTAATATTCTGCAAGATAGTAGGGCCTAAAAGGAGGAGGCGAGTTAGAGGAGAGATAGATAGAATTAAGAAGGAGGGAAGAAATACAGGTTATAACATATAATGTGAATGGGTTGAACTGCCCTGGGAAAAGATTTAAGTTGTTTAAAGAGCTACACCATAGGGCAACATCAGTGGTATTTTTACAGGAAACACATTTCGAGATAAAGTCAAATGTGAAATTAAAATCTAAATATTATCCAACATGGTATTATGCTGACTCTCCAATTAAAAGAGCAAAAGGGGTGGCAATAGGGTTGGCAAACAACATCAGATTTGAGGTGGAAGATAGAAAGACCGATCCGGAGGGGAGATTCCTGTTCTTGAAAGGTAAATTACAGGGAATCGAGTGCACGTTAGCCAATACATATTGCCCTAATAAAAAACCGGAGAGCTATTTGAAGGGTCTGCTGAAAAAATTGATGGACTTTAAAAGAGGGCATTTGATAGTAGCAGGAGATTTTAATCTCTGCATGGACCCACAAAAAGATACAACCACCCCTGTGCAGAGAGAAGGTGGTAGGTCTCTGAGAGCTTTGAAAAAAGCGATCCACGAGTACCAACTGGTGGACACCTGGAGAATAATGCATATGAAAGACAGAGACTATACCTTCTTCTCCAATGCACATGAGACATACTCGAGACTGGACTATATCCTAATAGATCATCAACTTATAGAACCGTTGGTTAAAATAGAAATAGAGATGAGTACATTTTCAGATCATGCCCCTGTCATAATGAAAATGGGATGGGGGAAACGGTGGACGGGAGGCCTAGGATGGAGACTAAATGAGGCCCTTCTTTTGGACGAGGATATAGCTCAGAAGATTGGGGAAGAGATTAAAGTATTTTTTAAAGAGAATGAGACAGGGGAAGTATCGACAGCTACAGTATGGGAAAGTCACAAGGTATATATAAGAGGAATCCTGATTGCAATGGGAGCAAGGAAAAAAGAGAAAGAAGAGAGAGGGTCAGTGGGCTCCTAAAAGAAATCATGGATTTGGAGCAGATACAAAAGAAGAAAATAACAAGAGAAATAAAACAGAAGTTAATAGATAAAAAAGATGAGCTAGAGAGACTGATGGAAGAGGAGAGGAAAAGAGTATATAATAAGGTACTAAGTGAAAGATATAGATGGGGAGATAGACCATGAAAATACTTAATGAGAGCTTTGAATAAAAAGAAAAATAGAAATTATATAGAAAAGATAAAAAATCCGAAGGGGGAGTTGGTATATTCAACTAAAGAGATTATTAAAGTATTTACGGAGTACTATAGAAAGTTATATAATATTAGCCCCCAAAGCTCGTCAAAAGAAAATGGAGAGGATATTAAAGAAAAAAGGAAGACCTATTTAAAAAACGCAGGATTACCAAAGTTAAGTGAAATACAACTGAACTCCCTAGATGTGGAAATTTCCCAAGATGAAATAAAAGCAGCAATAAGAAGTACGGGGGGTGGAAAAAGTCCAGGACTGGATGGGTACACAGTTAATTACTATAAAAAATATAGTGAAATATTGTTACCTAAGCTAAAGAAGTATATGAACGAGCTGGGAGGAGGGATGGAGAGTAGAAGAGAATCTCTTCAGGCCCATGTTGTACTCATTCATAAGGAAGGAAAAGACCCCTCTCAGTGCTCTAGTTATAGACCAATTTCATTATTGAACATCGATACTAAGCTGTACGCAAAGGTGCTAGCAAATAGGCTGAAAGATTTAATGCCAGAATGGATCCATGGAGATCAGGTGGGCTTTGTCCCAGGGAGAGAGGGTAGGGACAACGGGTTGAGAACTCTGATGCTAATCCAGAAAAGTAGAAAAGGAAAAGCCCCGGTGGTGCTGCTGTCGATTGATGCCGAAAAGGCGTTCGATAGAGTGGATTGGGGCTTCATGATGGACAACTTAGAAGTGCTGGGGATTGGAGAGAGAATGCGTGAGTGGATAGGTAAATTATACAGGGAGCCCACCGCAATTATTACGGTAAATGGAGAGAGATCAGAATCCATAGGGATGTCCAATGGAACAAGACAGGGCTGTCCTCTGTCCCCCCTGCTATATGTTTTGTCATTGGAACCTTTGTTGTCAATGATAAGGAATAGTGGTGCGGTAAAGGGAATCCAGATCGAAGATATAGAACACAAAGTAGCGGCCTATGCAGATGACCTATTATTCTATGTAGGTAACCCCCGAATAACATTACCAAATATAATGAAATTTTTGAAGGAGTATGGGGAACTATCAAACTTAAAAATTAATCCAACAAAAACAGAGATCCTGAACATCAATATATTAAAGAGTGAAAAGGAAAAGTTACAAAAAGAATTCCCCTTTATATGGAGAGAAAAAGATTTAAAATACCTAGGGATAAAACTCGCTATCTCTTACAAACAACTGTATAGATTAAACTATATTTCCTTAATAAATGAGATCAAGGAAGAATTGAAAAGATTAGGAGGAAACCCATCATAGATAAGATGTATAAATCTAGTTAAAATGGTAATTATACCTAAAATACTGTATAGATTCCAAATGGTTCCGATCAAACTCCCAGAGGCTTTTTTTAAGATAATAAAAAAATGTTAACAAGATATATTTGGAGGAATAAAAAAACAAGAATATCATATGAAATACTGAGTAGGACTAAAGAAAAAGGGGGAATGGGACTACCCGACGTCAAGAGATATTATAAAGCAGTAATTTTAGCAAGAATTTATGATTGGACATTTAACCAGAAGGGGAAGAGTTGGGTAAAAATTGAAAATGCACTGAGTGGGATTAGTTTGAGTAAGATGATATGGATTCCAGCACATTTTAGAAAAATTAATGAAAACACAAGTAATTACACTTTAAATGTTCTAAGGGTATGGGATAATTTACACAAAAATATGAAATGGGAATTCAACTCTATATTAATGCCTCTTGCAAATACTGATTATTTCCCCCCAGGAAAGGATGAGATATCAGGGAGATGGTTTGAGAGGGAAGATGTCCAACTGAGAGATGTACTGGTAGAGGGGAAATTGAGATCATTTAAAGAACTTAAAGAGAAGAAGGGAGATATTTTTATTAGAATAGATGAGTGGAAATATCACCAACTAAAATGCTTTATTGGAAAATTACCAAAACCCTTGAGATTAAAGAAGGAGTGGAATATGTTTGAAAGGTTGTTAGAAACACGTAGAGATGGGAAACATGGTATTGCTAAAATGTATAGAATACTCACAGAATTAGACACAGACACAAAGTTAATTTTTATAACAAAGTGGGAAAGAGATATAGAGGTGGTGTTAGATGAGGATCAACAGAAAAAGATATTTAGATTGACACATGAGAACGTTAGTATGAGAGAAGTGGAGGTTAATTATAAATGTTTGACACGATGGCACATTACACCGAGTATTGAGCACAGGATGAGTGTGGAGAATTCAAAAATGTGTTGGAGAGGATGTGGAGAGATAGGCACGGTGTTTCACATGTGGTGGCAATGTCCGAAAATTCAGGCTTTTTGGAAAACAATAGTTAAATTGATAGAAATAATAACTGGAAATGACATAGGGTTAGACCCAACGATGTGTCTTCTACATAATGTTGAGACAACAGTAAATAAATATAAAGAATCAGGCGTATGGTATTATTTAAATGATGCAAAAGGGTTGATACCCAAGTTCTGGCAGAAAACAGAGGTGCCGAAGGAGGAAGACTGGATCAACAGAGTAAATCAGATCAGTAAAATGGAAAAATCTTACTATATGCAGGAAGATAGGCTGGGAACATACTATTCGAGATGGGAAAAATGGGAAAAATCAAAAGTGAAAGAGAAATATAGAAAATCTTAAATTAGGAAGTTATTTAAAGTGATTGAGCCTCGTGAGACTGGAAAACTTGCAGAGGGGAGGGAGGGAGAGGGAGGAGGGGAATGGGGGGGGGGAGGGAAAGAAAAGAGTTATTAGAAGGGGTAAAATAGAAATGTTAAGACTACTTAAATGTATTGTGTTTCTTTTTATGAAATTTTTTGTAATAACATGAAAAACCAATAAATATTTAAATTAAAAAAAAAAAAAAAAAAAAGGATGGCATCTGTTTCACTATAGGTTGAAGATAACGGTCGATATAGTCCCCGGTCCTAGAGTGTATGGACCCGATACCATTAATGATCGGCCTGCCTGGGGGGTTAATTAAACTTTTATGTATCTTTGGCAGATAATAAATGACCGGCATTCTACAATGTAGCGGGACCAAGTATCTGGCTTCCTTTTCATTTATAATTCCATCTTTTTTTGCTCTATTAACTAATTCCTGAAGTGTTTTTTTGTATTTATTCAAGGGATTATTTTTTATTGCCATATATGTATCTTTATCTTTTAGAATATTAGTCATTACTTCCTCATAAGCCAGCCTATCTAATACAACTACCCCCCCCCCCCACCCTTATCTGCTGGCCTAATGACCACATTCTTACGCTCCTTAAGTGAGTTCAATCCTTCCTGAAAATCCTTTCCTTCTTTATATTTTTTTTTTACTTCCATATTTGTGATTTCTTCTGTTACCATATATTTAAAAACATCTAAAAAATGATTTTTATTATTCATAGGGTTAAAAACCGAATTATTTCTCAATCCACTATGTGTGTATAAATCCAGATTCGAGGGGCCTAATTTATTCTCCAAAGAGTTAGCTCCAGGTAGGGATGAAAAATATTTTTTAATATTTAATTTTCTGATGTATTTATTCACATCAATATACATCCCAAATTTACTTATATTCGATTTAGGGGCAAATTTCAGTCCCTTATCAAGGGACCTAACTCTTTGGAGAATAAATTAGGCCCCTCGAATCTGGATTTATACACACATAGTGGATTGAGAAATAATTCGGTTTTTAACCCTATGAATAATAAAAATCATTTTTTAGATGTTTTTAAATACATGGTAACAGAAGAAATCACAAATATGGAAGTAAAAAAATATAAAGAAGGAAAGGATTTTCAGGAAGGATTGAACTCACTTAAGGAGCGTAAGAATGTGGTCATTAGGCCAGCAGATAAGGGTGGGGGGGTAGTTGTATTAGATAGGCTGGCTTATGAGGAAGTAATGACTAATATTCTAAAAGATAAAGATACATATATGGCAATAAAAAATAATCCCTTGAATAAATACAAAAAAACACTTCAGGAATTAGTTAATAAAGCAAAAAAAGATGGAATTATAAATGAAAAGGAAGCCAGATACTTGGTCCCGCTACATTGTAGAATGGCGGTCATTTATTATCTGCCAAAGATACATAAAAGTTTAATTAACCCCCCAGGCAGGCCAATCATTAATGGTATCGGGTCCATACACTCTAGGACCGGGGAATATATCGACCGTTATCTTCAACCTATAGTGAAACAGATGCCATCCTATCTTAAGGATGCTCAAGATGTTATAGATTTGGTAGAACTGAGAGAAGTCTCTAACAATACAATATTGGTAACAATTGACGTAAATTCCCTCTATACTAATATCAAACATGAGGATGGAATTAGAGCAGTGAAATGGGGTCTAAAAAAAGTTCGGATCTGCATATTAAACAAAGAAAATTTATTATTAAATTATTAGAGTTCTGTATGAACAAAAATTTTTTTTTGGTATGGGGGTAGTTTCTTTGAACAAAAGAAAGGAGTAGCAATGGGCGCAAAATTTGCGCCCAGTCTAGCGAATATCTTTTTAAGTAAATGAGAGGAAAATGTAATTTTTAATAAAAAATGGGAAGGGTTAGTTTTATGGAGAAGATACATTGATGACATTTTATTGATTTGGGATGGTCCTATGGATTCACTAAAGGATTTCATTACAGTAATAGAGAATAATGAATATGAGTTGGAGTTCTCAGTTAGTATGAATAAATGTTCGGTGAATTTTTTAGATCTTAATATATTTATAGAAAATAATATGATTTTTACTAAAACTTATTTCAAAGAAACTGATAGGAATGGGTATATACCCACCCATAGTTGTCATCATCCCACATGGATCAATGGGATCCCTAAAGGACAATTTTTAAGAATTCTCAGAAACTGTACACGTTTAAAGGAATATATTGAGCAAACAGAAATTATCAAAAAAAGATTTGTGGAGAAAGGCTATAACTAGGTATTAGAAAAAATAAGATTTGAAGTGAGTAAAAATTATATAGGAAATAAGAAATTTAAACCTATAAAAAAGAATAATAACAATAAAAGAGTAGAATATGCGTTCATTTCAGGATACAGTAATCAATATAAGGAAATGGAATCTGTAGTCAATAAATATTGGCCCCTACTCAAGAAGGATCCAATTTTGGGACCTAATATTCCGGCTAAACCTTCCTTTATTTATAGGAAAGCAAGAAATTTAAGAGATGTTTTAGTTAAGAACATTATTTCTCCTCCCACAGTAAACAAAAAACATATGTTTGATTTTATTGGGTTTTATCCCTGTAAAAAATGTCTTATATGTAAAACTACCAATACCAGGACTAGGGTGGTTTCAAAGTTTATTTCATGTAGTACGGGTATTAGTTTTATTATTAAGAATTTTATTACTTGTACCACCCCCTATGTCACTTATTTATTAGAATGTTTGTGTCACTTACAATATGTAGGTAGAACGAAGAGGCCATTACATAAAAGGTTGAGTGAACACATCAATAATATTAAAAAGGGTAAAAAAGATCATTGTCTTTCGAGAGACTTCAGAGATCATCATAACTGTGACCCGAGTGGCCTAAAATTTAGTGGAATTGACACGGTTGATACGCACTGGAGGGGAGGTGATAAAATCATAACCCTTTCAAAAAATGAGACCTTCTGGATCTATGAATTACAAACATTGAGACCAAAAGGTTTAAATCTAGATCTAGATCTGAACTGCTTTATTTCGAATTTTTGATTTTTATTAGGGAGATATGGGGATTAGGTTGATGGAGTTTTGAATATAGTTGTTTCAACATGTAAATTATATAATGGAAAGACAGGGGGATTATGTTGGAGTGTTCCGAAATATTTTAATAAGTTTATGCATATACATATATATTTGGATACCAGTTTTTTGAATAATGAATTAGGATATAGGTTATTTGTAATTTAATGATTATTAATTTTAGTCGATTTTAGTTGATGAATTCAGTATTGATGAATATATGGTATGCCAAATTATGTATAGATTCATTATATATATATATATTTTTATTATATGAAAGAAAAAATTTTTTTATATAATATATTTTAATATATGGGTAGGGTATAGTGAAAAATTAATTTGTTTATTAGAAGTAATATGTGAGTATGTATTTATATCCGATTTTTATGTCCATTGGATATTATATTTATTGGATATATATATATATTTCTTTTATGTATATTTTGTAAAATGTATATCCTAATATATGAAAAATTAATAGGTTTATTGTAATATTTTAATATGAATTTATATTTTATTTTATGGGTATTTTTAGTATTAAGATTAGACCCCTTGAGGTTAATAGATTTTTTTACACATGATTTCTTCTGTTACTGAAAGATTACTACCGTATTTGCCGGCGTATAAGACGACTGGGCGTATAAGACGACCCCCCTACTTTTCCTGCTAAAATGTAGTGTTTGGGCTATACTCGCCAAATAAGACTACCCCTCTTCCAATGCACACCTGTGGGAGGAATAGTGCCCCATCATTGATGTCAGTGGGAGGAATAGTGCCCCATCATTGGTGTCAGTGGGAGGAATAGTGCCCCATCATTGGTATCAGTGGAAGGAATAGTGCCCCATCATTGGTATCAGTGGGAGGAATAGTGCCCCATCATTGGTATCAGTGGGAGGAATAGTGCCCCATCATTGATGTCAGTGGGAGGAATAGTGCCCCATCATTGGTATTAGTGGCAGGAATAGTGCCCCATCATTGGCATTAGTGGCAGGAATAGTGCCCTATCATTAGTATCAGTGGAGGAATAGTGCTCCATCATTGGTGTCAGTGGGAGGAATAGTGCCCCATCATTGGTATCAGTGGCAGGAATAGTGCCCCATCATTGGTATCAGTGGGAGGAATAGTGCCCCATCATTGGTATCAGTGGGGGGAATAGGTGCCCCATCATTGGTATCAGTGGCAGGAATGGTGCCCCATCATTGGTATCAGTGGCAGGAATAGTGCCCCATCATTGGTATCAGTGGCAGGAATAGTGCCCCATCATTGGTGTCAGTGGGAGGAATGGTGCCCCATCATTGGTGTCAGTGAGGGGTGGAATAGTGCCCCATCATTGGTGTCAGTGGGGGGTGGAATAGTGCCCCATCGTTGGTGTCAGTGGGGGGGGGGAATAGTGCCCCATCGTTGGTGTCAGTGGGGGGGAGGAATAGTGCCCCATCGTTGGTGTCAGTGGGAGGAATAGTGCCCCATCGTTGGTATCAGTGGGAGGAATAGTGCCCCATCATTGGTATCAGTGACACCAATGATGGGGCACTATTCCTCCCACTGAGACTTGCTGACCCTGTTCTCGTATGGTGCTGCTGCAGCCAGCATATGTGGTTGCAGCAGCACCTCTACACAGAACACTTACCTGCTGCTCCGGCACTCAATTTTCGCGGGGCCGCTCGGCTCCGCCCCCTCGCCGGTGATTGGCCGCCTGTGTGCCTTTCCTGAGCTACAGTTCTGGCGGCCAATCACCGGTGAGGAGGCGGAGCCGAGCAGCCACACGAACATCCAGTGGCCGAACTGAAGGAGACGCCGCGCTTCCTGGACCGGATCGTCGTGGGACTGGATCCAGGTAAGAGACATCAGCCCCTGCAAACCCCTGTACTTAATGCCGCAGCCCCCCTAACATGTGTACCGGCGTATAAGACGACCCCCGACTTTTGAGAAGATTTTCAAGGGTCAAAAAGTCGTCTTATACGCCGGCAAATACGGTAAGTTGTATATTTGTTTTAGAGTAGTTTTATTTATTAATTTACTAATGTATTAATTATGTGTGTGGATATATATTATTTTAACCACAGACATGAATTATATGGATTTTAAAAAATATTAGTAGATGTAATAGTTCCGCATTTGAAATCCCGTATGTAGTATTGTAATATCCCGGTACATAGGACTGGAATGTGAGGGCACCATTCCCCTCTCTAATATGGCGGCTGTTGTTCGGACGCTATAGGGAGGAACACTATAGATAGAACTGTCTAGCTTGGCGTCCGTATCCCTTATGATTGTCGATGACGAAACGCGTCAAGGGCTGTGACGTCAAGACGCATACAGGAACCGGAAGTCGACCGGCGGCCATTTTGCAAAAGGGAAAAAGAGGATAAAGACTGTGTGTTGGTCCCTGGATGTTCCCTGGATGGTAGCTTGGCGGTTTTTACGGTATTTAAAGCGGTTTTGAATTATTTGAAATGTGAGCAGTTTTAATAAAGTTTCTCTGTACATTACTTTGGCGGTATTACACTATTTGTCCCTCATATGCTTTCTATCTATATGGTGCCAATGATATGGAGATATGGAAAATCCTGCTGGAATAGTGCCCTGAATACAGTGGAATCTGGGGGAGCACTTTAGGAGGATCCCATCCATAGGATAATTATTGAAAGCAGGTTTATGGAGGAGTGTTGGTAAGGGTATATATTCCTTACTACAATAGAAGTGGCACAGTGTGGATTTGTTTTTGGAGCACTGGAAGAGTGATTCACAGTACACAGTGTTTTGCACTAATTTATTTTATATATTATATTTTTAATTAATTAAGTTGATTCACTTGGTTCACTTTTTACACTATTACTTAAAAAATAAATTATATTTTTATTTGGATAATCACCAGAGTGTTGTCACGAATATTTCATTATATTATAAAGATAATACACTATGTGATATTTTCTTTTTGTTTGAGGTTTATCGTGAGAAAGGAATGATTGGAAGGATTTCTCAGTTTTATTTTTTATATTTATATTTTTTGGAATTTTTTGGATTTATATTAATTTTGCTTGGACTTTTGGGACTTTTTTTACTTTTTTTAATTTCTTTTGGAATATTGATATATAGTTGCTTTATGGGGTGAATTGTACAAGTATTTATCTAGTTATGTAATTTTGGCACATTTTCATATTGCTATTTCATATCTTCAAGGGTGAAGGTTTTATTTGTGCTATGGGGAATTAAGCTTTGTTGTATATTGGTTTTTCTAATTTGTCACTTATTATACTTGAGGAAGTGGTAGTTATAGATATATAGGTCATACGGATTGCATTGATTCTGCCGAACCATGAAAGCAGGTAATGAGACCAGGAGGACAACATCTCGGTCAGCTCGTGGAAGACAGTGGGGAAATTAGCCCGGTACAATCCCTCATATGTCGGGGTGAGCTTAATTCCTAGATATGATAGGGCCGAGAGCCATTGAAAAGGGAACAAATGTTTCAAAGTAGTCAAAAGTGATGGTGGGAGAGTAATTGACATAGCTTTTGATTTGGCAGGATTGACATGAAGACCCGAAAGAATTGTAAAGGAATCCAGAACCGCAAGTAAATTTGGCAACCCCCGGATTTGTGATTGACAACAGTATATCGTCTGCGAACAGAGACAACTTATGTTGGGAGCCAGTCACATCAATCCCCTTAATATCAGGATGCATACGAATGGCTTCTGCCAATGGTTCCAAGGCTAAGATAAAAAGTATGGGGGAAAGAGGACAACCTTGCCTAGTGCCCCTGGCAACCGAGAACGTGGAGGACTCAAATCCATAGTATTTAAGTTTTGCTTGAGGAGATGTATATAGCGAACAGATCCATCGTAGGAACGAGGGACAAAAGCCCAAGCGATTAACGACCGATAAAAGATAAGGCCAGGATAAAGTGTCGAAGGCCTTGTTGATATCTAAAGATAGGAGCATCATATCAATTTTGCGACTATGGGCTAAATGTTGTAATTGTAAAATGCATCTGATGGCATCTCCGGCTTGTCTGTGGGGAACAAATCCCACCTGGTCCCCTTTTATCAGACGAGAAAGGAAAGAATTCAGTCGAGTGGCCAAAATCTTGGTAAGGATCTTCATATTGATATTAATAAGAGAAATAGGCCTATAATTTGCCCAGGAAGAGTGATCTCGATCCGGTTTAGGGATCATACCACATTTGCGGTTAAAGAACCCGGGGAAAAGTTCGAACCTCCCTTCACCGCGTTGAACATGGCGGCAAAGTGAGGGGCAAGCACGTCAGCTAATTTCTTGTAGTATAGTGCCGTGTATCCATCTGGACTTGGGCGTTTGCCCGTCATCAGGTCTGCTATGCATTGCAAAACCTCTGATATTTGGATATTACGGTCCATCAAGTCCTTATGAGCCGGAGTCAAAGTAGACAGGGACAAACGAGATAAAAAGTCAGAAATTCACTGAGGATCAGCCCGTGTGGGATCAGTATAAAGTTTGGCAGGTCGATACCGGAACTCCTCCAAAACCGCTACAGGATTACTCGTGAGAGTATTGTGACGAGTGCGTAAAGAAATTGGTTTGGGGTGATGTGTAAAGGAACGTAATTTACGAGCCAACATGGAGTCTTGTTTGTTTGCTTTACTATACCACTTCTGACATGTCCAGCGTAAAGAGCGCTCAGTCTCATCGGTTAAACAAAGATCCAGTGCTAACCAAGCCTGATCCAACAATCTACGGTTCGACGAGGTAGGTAACTGTTTAAATTGAGCTGATGCGGAAGCTAACTTTGATTCCAACTTACACTGTTTAAGCTGCCTTTCCTTCTTTCGCCTTGAAGCTATCTGGATAATATGTCCCCTAAGAACAGCCTTGTAAGGTTCCCATAACGTTACCGAAGAAGAAACAGAACCTGAGTTTAGCTGGAAATATTCCTGAGATTTGCGGTGTAGTTCTGCCTGAATCTCCTTCAGCGAAAGCAGGGAGTCATTCGTTATCCACGAGGAATAGGCTGGCTTACAGAGAAGAGATCGACAGACCACCAAAATGGGATCATGATCAGACCATGGAATCGTAAGAATAGAGACAGCAAACTAAAGGGAGATGTTTATGTGATACAAAAGCATGATCAATTCTGGAATGAGAAGGATGAGGGTGAGAATAATAAGTATAGTCTTTCGCCTGGGGATGAAATTCACACCATAGATCTACCAGGTCATGGGTACTTAACGTACGTACAAAGGACTTAGCTGATGTGGAAGGGTCAGGACGTTCTGCTGGATATTTATCTAATGCGGGATTTAACACTAAATTGGAGTCCCCTGCCATCAAGAGAGTACCCCGTTGATGTATAGCCAAGAGGGAACAGAGGTGTGACAGAAAAGGTCCAGGATTAACATTGGGAGCATAGTAGGACATTATGGTAACTTCTATACCTTGGATCGTGCCCTGAAGCAGAAGGTATCTGCCACTGGGATCAGCAATACGCTTCACACAGACAAACAGAGTTTTGCTATGGAAGGCAACTAGCACGCCTCTCTGTTTAGTGGGGCCAGTAGCCTGAAATATCTGAGTGTAGCGTGCATCAAAATATTTTGGGGCAGAAGTAGATGAGAAATGAGTTTCTTGCAGAAAAGCAATGTCAACTTGATGAGCCCGAAGAAACTTAAATATCTTTACCCGTTTCTGCGGAGAGTTCATCCCCTGAACATTCAGTGATAACCAGTTCAATGACATAGTGATCGGAAAGAAAAAAGGTCAGATCCGCCGTGATCCCTGGGAGCCCTGAAAAAATATTTACAAAAACACAAAACACACATGACAAAAGACAGAGAAAAGGAGGTGGAGAAGAAAGAAGAAAACAAGAAGACATCTAATATACTAGCAATATATCTATGAAGCAATAAGATTAATACAAACATCGTAATAATCAACTGTGGGTAAAATACCCACATAGAGGCTGGGTAGGGGGCGGGACCAAAAACCAGACCGCTAGCCAGGTAAGAGGGGGACACTCTAGTCCACCGGGACAACTCGACATTAATTTAAAAAAATATAGAAATATTATGCAAACAACTTAGGCTAATACACCTGTGAGTGAGTGGTCAACAAGAAACTCGCAAGAAGCGGCGAAAGGAAAGAAAAAAAAAAAAGGAGGGGGGGGAGCCTGAGATCCACTCTGGCTTGGAAGAGGTAAAACACGTGAAGGTTATGAGTCCCTCAAACAAATCTAGATTCAAAAACAGAAAGTGGCGGCAAAGATCCACATGTGATGAAGCTGTATACTGATGGCCAGCCACTAAATATCAAGTCGCGGAGATTTCCTGAAAATGCTGGGCCTGTAGAGATCGAAGGGCCTGAGAGCTACTTTGACTTGGAGAAGAAGATTTACGCGAAGACTGGGAATTCCGAGGACGTGTAGAGACTGTAGCCTCCTCACTCTGGGAGTGCGGCAACTCCAAATTAAGCTCCTGAAAGTGACGGCGAAGATCCGCTGGTGAAGAAGCCTGGAATTGATGACCTTGGAAGGAGAATGAGAGCTTGAAAGGGAAGCCCCATCTGTACTTGATATCAGCTGATTGAAGAATTTGGAGATATGGTCTCAAAGTACGACGTTTGGCAATCGTAACTGGGGACAAATCCGCAAACAGATGAATAGAGTGACCCTGAAATTTCAAAACCGGACGGTTCCGAGCCGCCTGTAACAGACGCTCTTTAGTGCGGTAAAAGTGGAATTTAATAATAATGTCCCTGAGAGGACCCTCCGTGGGCTTAGGAGCTAAAGCTCTATGGATACGGTCAAACTCCAAACGCTCCAGGGGAATCTCAGGAGCCAACTCCTGGAAAAGAGCAGTAGCAGTACCCTGTAGGTCGGTGATTACCTCGGGACTCCGCGGATGCAGAGATTATCCCTGCGGGCTCTATTCTCAGCATCTTCCAGTTTATCTTTTAAAGTGTCCAACTCAGCATGTAGATCCTCCACTTCCTGTTCATGACCCTCCAAGACTGTAGTCGCCAGATCCATACGTTGTTCCAATTGATGAGCGCGAAGGCCCAGTTCTTTTAAGCCTCTCACCAGATCGGAAGATAATTTACGGGAAGCGACTGTAATCTCCTCTCACACTATAGCACGGAATTTGTGTAGTAAGGCTTTGGGATTTTGTTCAAGGGGGTCAGCCATCCCCAACGGGAATTGCCGCTGACTATCGCCATCAGACTCAGGGTCTCCTGGAAGCTGAGTGTTTTCATCGGGCTCAGGTGGGCTAGGTGTTAGCTTAGCGACGTGGCCCTGCAGGGGGGATTGCTGTTGGGCCCGATGTTTAGGTTTAGTACATGGAGTACGATGCATTGTTAGGAGAAGTCCAGAGGATTCCAAATCGCCTTCAATCTACTGGAGTAATACACTAGGGTGTAGAAGCCCAATTCCTGAGATAAATATTCAGGTGGCACGGCACAGGGAGATCACTTAGACATCTTCCCCTGGCGCGTGTGCGTGTCCCCTGCCGGGGATGCGTTCACATAAAATCCATTATGATAATACAGCCAGTGAAATGTGGGTGGCTATGATGACTAGGCCAGGTGTACAATCATTGTGAAGGCTACCAAAAGGGGCCCCAGGTTCCCCTAATTCATCCTCTTGGGAAGGGGGCTGAAAGATGGAGCTTCTTCTTCTATCCAGGAGCACCCCCCCACTAAGTTAGGTCTCCAGTGCCTTGCTGGGATTTTGTAGGGGCTTGGTGTGGTCCTCGGGACCGACAGAAGAGCCAGGGGGACCCACCCAGGCTGTCCCAGTAGCTGACCTGTTTATGAGGTCCGTTGGGCAAAGCGGCAGTGTATCGATCCAGCCGCGGCGGCAATCCGTTCCAGCCGCGGATTCAGGAAAGACCGCGGTTTCACACGCCGCAGTGGGCCACAGGCCATCCGGCGCCCCGGATGGTCGGAGGGGGGGCAAAATCGCTCTGCACCCCTCTTCAGCTGTCAGGCAAGGTCCAGATATCTGCAGATCCGCAGTGGGTGACTGCTATCTCTGGGATGAAGATGGATAGAAATGCAGGGCGCCGGAGCACAGATGGAAGCGTCTGCTCCTGGCACCATCTTGGACACATAATTTTTGGGTGTCTTTCAATTCAGTCCTCTGTAGATTGATAATTTTCATTTCCATCAAACATTCCTAACACATTACCCAGTCCATATCAGTATAGATATCCAGCATGATATTTTTCCCCATTGGGATCTGATGTGTTTTCAAAGTGTTTCTTTAATTTTTTGAGCAGTATATATATATATACTGTATATATATATACACCATTATAAAGATCTTTTTTTTTTTATAAGCGATCATACATTCCTTTGTTCTCAGCTTCATAAGGCCTCTTTCACAATTCTTTTCTGCCACAGATAAAAGCATGTTTGAATTCAAGCCTCAAGGCACAGCGAATACTTGCAGTTGTATATTGCGATTAACAACAATTACGTGCATATGCATGCGGCTGCGTTTAGCTGCAGTATGTTTTTTTTGTTGCTTGACTACCTATAGTGCATTTGTGCCCTCCCATTTCCTGTGTCTTTATTTAGTGTCTGCTTCTTTCGTCATTGAAAGAACTTTGACATTTGCTGAAGTGTGATTATTATAGATTAGAGAAGCAATTTGATTGCAGTGCTTATTTTGCTGCTTATGAGGATGAAAAGAAGAAAACAGATGGATCTGATTCAGCGGAGGAGACGTCGTCTCTACTGGGTACATCCCTTGACTTCCCAGCATCCAGCTATTGGTTACTTTGCCCTCATGTTTGGAGAAATGCGCACTCACACAGACAAGTTCTGCAATTTTACCAGCATGTCGGTGGCAACCTTTGATCAGTTACTAGACCTTGTAAGAGGATGTCTGAGTCGAATGTACACCAACATGAGACGAAGCATTAGTGCAGAAGAACGGCTGTTAGTTACTTTAAGGTAGGTTTTCTACAGTTGCAAGAAAAAGTATGTGAACGCCTTGGGATTACGTGGAGTTTTGCATGAATTGGGCATAAAATGTGCTCTGAACGTCATCTAAGTCACAACAATAGAAGAACACAGTCTGCTGAACATAACACTACACAAACATTAGATGTTGCCATGGTTTAATTGCACATAACATGTAAACATTCACAGTGCAGGGAGGAAAAAGTATGTGAGGCCCTAGCTTAATGACTTCTCCCAGAGCTAATTGGAGCCAGGAGTGAGCCAACCTTGACTCCAGTCAGTGTGATGATATTGGATGTGTCTCTGACAGCTGTCCTGCCCTTAAAAAACACACACCTGTTTTGGGTTTACTGGTTTCAAGAAGCACTGTCTGATGTGAACCATGCCTCGCAGAAATGAGCTCTCAGAAGACCTACGATCAAGAATTGTTGACTTGCATGAAGCTGGAAAGGGTTACAAAAGTATCTCCAAAAGCCTTGATGTTCATGTGTCCACGGTAAGACAGACTGTCTACAAATGGAGAAAGTTTAGTAGCACTGTTGCTACTCTCCCTAGGCGTGGTCGTCCTGTAAAAATGACTGCAAGAGCACAGCGCAGAATGCTGCATGAGGTAAAGAAGAATCCCAGAGTGTCAGCTAAAGACCTACAGAAATCTCTGGCACATGCTAACATTTTTGTTGACACATCTACAATAAGGAAAACATTAAACAAGAATGGAGTACATGGGAGGACACCACGGAGGAAGCCATTGCTGTCCAAAAAGAATATTGCAGCACATTTGAAGTTGCAAAAGAGCACCTGGATGTTCCACAGCACTACTGGCAAAATATACTGTGGACAGATGAAACCAAGATTGAGTTGTTTGGGAAGAACACACAACACTATGTGTGGAGAAAAAAAGGCACAGCACACCAACATCAAAACCTCATCCCCACTGTAAAACATGGCGGAGGGAGCATCATAGTTTGGGGCTGCTTTGCTGCCTCAGGGCCAGGACGGATTGTTGTCATTGATGGGAAAATGAATTCCAGAGTTTATCAAGACATTTTGCAGGAAAACGTACGACCATCTGTCCGCCAACTGAAGCTCCGCAGAGGATGGGTGATGCAACAGGACAATGACCCAAAGCATACAAGTAATTCAACAAAACAATGGCTGCAACAGCACAGAATATGCCTTCTGGAGTGGCCCAGTCAGAGTCCTGACCTCAACCCGATTGAAATACTGTGGCATGACCTTAAGAGAGTGATTCACACCAGACATCCCAAGAATATTGCTACACTGAAACAGTTTTGTGAAGAGGAGTGGTCCAAAATTACTCCAGATCGTTGTGCAGGTCTGATCTGCAACTACAGGAAACGTTTGGTTGAGGTTATTGCTGTCAAAGGAGGGTCAACAAGTTATTAAGTCCAAAGGTTCACATACTTTTTCCTCCCTGCACTGTGAATGTTTACATGTTATGTGCAATTAAACCATGGCAACATCTAATGTTTGTGTAGTATTATGTTCAGCAGACTGTGTTCTTCTATTGTTGTGACTTAGATGATGTTCAGAGCACATTTTATGCCCAATTCATGCAAAACTCCACGTAATCCCAAGGGGTTCACATACTTTTTCTTGCAACTGTATATGTTGAATGGATGCTTGAATATATGTGTAATATTTCTATCTTCCGTTTTCTATTTTTTCATCAAATTTTTTCAATTTTGTATTGCAGATACCTTGCCACTGGTGCCAGTTTCACCTCCCTACACCATTATTTTTTAATGGGGATCTCAATTGTGTCAACAATTGTGCATTACACTTGTCTTATCCTGTAGGAAGAATTGAAAAACTCAGTAATGCCAGAACCAACAGCCAGTTTGTGGGAAAAAATAGCTGATGAGTTTTGGGAGAAAACTAACTTCTCAAATTGCATTGGGGCATTAGATGAGAAACATGTCCGTCGTATCAAGCCACCTAATTCTGGTTCCTGCTTCTTCAACTACAAAAAGTATTTCTCAATTGTTCTGCTGGGACTCAGTGATGCCAATATGAAATTTATAGCTGCGGATGTTGGGGCCTATGGAAGTTCTGGAGATTCTAGAATTTTCCATAACTCTGTGATGGATCAGCATTTCCAATATGGGGTATTTGATGTGCCACAATCCTCTGCCTGGTATTGCTGGGCCGGATCTGCTTCTAGTGGTTGTAGCAGATGAGGCATTTGCGCTATCCACCTACCTCCTTAGGCGCTACACGAGGCATGGCTCTGATTCCAGGAAAAGCAGATTTAATTATCGACTGAGTAGAGCATGCCGAACGGTGGAGTGTGCTTTTGGTATCTGTATATCAAAATGTTTTATTAACATCAATGAACCTGGAGGTTGAGCACACAGTCAACTTGGTTTTGGCGTGCAGTGCTCTGCATAACTTTTTGAGGCTAAAGGAGAATGTGTCCAGGGAATCGCCAGAACAGATTCCAAATGAATCCCAAGGTCATCAGACTGGCACTCGTCCCAGTAATCATGCCCTACAAATACGTTACCATTTTGCGGACTACTTCCTTACTGAAGAAGGACAGGTTCCATGGCAAAATAGCTATATCTAATCTTTTGATTGAAGATTTTGTGTACAATTGTTACTACCACTACTGCTGTACCATTTTAAAATTTTTACCATTTGTATATTTTGTTATAGATAGTATACAAGTTTTAACAGTTCGACAAAAGTTAAAAAAAAAGTTAACACCTTTGTCCAATTATTTTGGATTTATTTTTATGTATGCTTTATGTAAACTAGTAACCAACTAGTCAAAGAAAGAAAGAAGACCTTAGGACTTCAAAATACATAACACTGAACATACATGCTTGCATGTACAAAAAAACAAAAAATCCCTTTGGAATAGTGTGAAAGCTTTTTAGTATCAAATATACAACTCTTTTTTGATTCAGTATTGCAGATGTGATAACATGAGTCACAAAACATTCAAGTATTCCAGTCATGTAATGTGGCAAAAACATAACACAATCACACTTCAAAGTGTGTCCAACATCCTGCTGAGTGTTATTAGGCATCAATTGCAAATGTATCATAAACTGCCTTTGGTGATTTTGTGTCAGTAACCTCTCCTTTTTTTTTTACAAAAAATCAGGAATTGGTTTGGCTAGATTAAACAGGATTTGTGAAAAGGGAAAATAATACTGTCATTAATCTTACTTCGACACATTTTAATTTTAGTTTTGCAGGCTGTGTGCAGACAAGATGGCTTGTGACTGGAGCAGAGGACACGAAAGGGAGGTTGAAATGGTTAAATTGAAGCAGTTTGACTATGCCATGATGAATACCTGTCTTTAGAGGGGATAGCTAAAAGAACAATCAGCAGGAAGTTGGATATACCTGTTTACAGCAAAGTTATCAATCAGATTAACCACAATATAAAAATAAAACAGGCATATAAATAACAAATTAGAAGCAATAAACAAACTACAAGTGTTCATAAACTGGGTAAGGGGAATGTATAGAAGAATGGCTAGGTTTCCTGCCAACATCTATGGGTGAATCAGCTTGGGAATATAAAGATGAGGATGGATGACATGGGTTTGGCTGCTCATGCATTCTTTGAAAAACCTGATTAGAATGGAAAGGTGTGTACCTCAGTAGGGGTCCTGAGTAAGGGTGGCTTATGGCAGGTGTAGTGTCATGGTAATGATGGCCGGGCAGTGATTTAGAGCCACTAGGTGTATTAAAACCCAATCCTCAGGGCTGAAATTTAGGAAATGGAATTTGCTCCTTGCAAGCAGAAACTATGAACATAATATATGCATATAGGTCCCCTTTGACTTCAGTACACTTATCAGGAGGGACCTCTCTGATTACAGACAGTAACATTCTGCAAAACATCACATCAGGGTCTGAGATATTCAAGAATTTATCAGCAACTTGTGAGGTAGAAGCTTGCAATTGTTTTCTCAATTCTTCAAGTAGGTGATCAAAATATTCTTCAATAGGAGGCTCATGCTGAGGACGGCATGTTCAATGGGTGGTGGAACTTGACTGGACTCTCTTATCTATATTTGCCTGTAAATAGAATGAGAATACAGATTATGCTTTCCTACAGATGTGATACTGCACCAACTGCCATTTTAGAAGGTGTCAGCAATAACAACCAAGTGATTTACAGAAGAAGATTATGATAACTGTGACATCTTGAAAGAAACATACCACAGGTGCTTGAGTAAGTGGTTGATTTTCATAAGGACATATGTATAACTTATCTACAAACAATATAGTTTTTCAGTGTTTACATTTTTTTATTATAATTTTTTTATTATAATCTGGTATAGCGTAAACTACAGGATTGCCCATTTAAAAAAGAGGTTAGATGCCTCCAGGAAATTAGACAGTTACATAATATTACATAAACTTACGGTCGCATCTCTATGCTGCACTTCAAAAATGACAAGGCCTCTGTATGGGGGTTAGGCCGACGGCATGTTGAAGGTGCTCCACTTCTCTCTGCAGACCTCTCTTCGTGGAGTTCCTTCTTGTAGTGGTTACGCAGGGACCTCCATCTTGTAGAAATCTCCTTTCTTGCAATGTATTCCATTGGCAAATATTAAAGCGGAGTTCCAATTACACTGAAAAAAATTTAAAGTCGGCAGCTACAGTTTTTGAAAAATAGCCACTCCTTGCAGTCCGTTTCACCGGCTGTCCTGTGTTCCCTGTGCCGGCATCTTCAGTGTGGGCAACCGGCTTGTGGCTTCATAGCCGGGTGCCCACTGCGTATGCAAGGGCAGTGCTGCGCTTTCTGAATGGTCTTGTAGTCTTCTGAGACCTATCACATGTCCCAGAAGACTACGGGGAAAAAGGGGGGCAGGACAACTTCAGATTCTGATCGCATAGGCAATCACAGAGGAAGTGGGTGCGGGTACCTGTCAATTTCGGGTATCTGCTCCCCCCCCCCGCACTTGGATGCCAATCCTTAATGGGGAGCGGGACCAGTCTTTAAAGCAGAGGTTTCCCTTTTGGGTAAAGCTTTGCTTTAAACATATGACACCATAGCAAACAATTACCCTAGGAAAATACATTTGCTATTTTTCAGGTATGGTTGCTATGGGCAACTGATCCCATGTATATGCACTTTACACATCAATCGATTCACTCACCGCAGTACTCCAGTTCACTTGTCGACATATTTACCAAGTTTGGAGTCAGAAATCGGTACACTTCCATTTCAGCCTGACTGTCAGAGTATCCTAGTCATTCAGGGTCCCATATCTCTGGTCGGTCATGCACTAATGCTACAATGGCCTCATGAGAGATATCATGGGTCACCATCGCTCCTCTCTGCTTTTATCCTCCCTTCAACTTCCTCTGTCATTCCCAGGTATCCCTTGTGATTCTGATGTGCTTCCTGTTGATTTTCTTGCTTTTTTTGATGCTTCTATCCGCAGGTGAAATAGTGCACTACGATTACTTGTGGTTGTGTACAGATAGCTGCGATAAAACGGCCATAAACACAGTCAAATTTACTTTTTCTAACCGCACATAACTGCAAGTAATGAAACCTTTGCTAAACGCAGTATGTGAATGGGGCCAAAGGAATGCATTGTCTGAGTTTAGCTGCGGTAGATAACTTCACCTATCCACAGTTAAAGGCAGAATTGTAGACGCCCATGTGAAAGGGGCCTAAGGCTGTCAGCAGATCGGCCTCTACAAATTCTGCAGTGCCTAAAATGCCTACAAATGGAGAGCAAATGAAAAGGGGTCAACCTGAAGTAATATAGCAGGAGTTTTCTGACTAAAGGGCAGCACAGTGGCTAAATGGTTAGCACTTCCGCCTGGCAGTACTTGGGTTCTTGGTTCGAATCCCAGCCATGGCACCACCTACCTGGAGTTTGCATGTTCTCCCTGTGCCTGCGTGGGTTTCCTCCGGGTACTCCGGTTTCCTCCAACACTCCAAAGACATGCTGGTAGGTTAATTGGCTCCTGTCTAAATGGTCCCTAGTATGTGTATGTATGAATGTAAGTTAGGGACCTTAGATTGTACACCCCTTGAGGGTTAGGGACTGATGTGAATGTACAATATATATGTAAAGTGCTGCGTAAATTGATGGCGCTATATAAGTACCTGAAATAAATAAAAAAATAATAAAGTTCAACTTTAACTTTCCGAATCTCCCTGTTATAAGATCCTTCTAATATCCTTTTCTAACAAACCTTTCCCCAATCAGGTCTGCTTGTTGCAAAAATTTATTTTTATCAGAACAGTTTCTTCTTGATCTTATAACCTGTCCTTCAGGGATATTGGAAAGCCATAACCATGGTGGCAACTGTTCCACACAATGTATGCGTTTCTATCCATAGCCTTGGAAGGTCTTGGTGACAAACAGAGATGTGCATGATGGAAAAATTTGTTTAGGTAGGTTTCTGATTTGTTCGTTAAGTCATATTCATATTCGTTTTGTTAGAATGATACGTTTTCAGAATTAATTTTGTATATTCGGATTGGTTTTGCATATTTGTTATTTTCAGATCAATTTGAAAAAGACAGAAGATGGCTATAGTCGTTCTGTTTTATTCTTATCAATTCTATTTTTATTCTATTCTTTTATTTTCTATTCAATTCCTTTTTTTTCTATGCTATTCTATTATTTTCTATTTCTTTATAATCTATTTTATTATGTTTTTTATCTATTTTATTATTTTACTTTCTATTATATTCCTTTTTTTCTATGGTATTCTATTATGTTCTATTCCTTTATAATCTATTTTATTCTGTTTTTTTTCTTTTTTATTATTTTATTTTCTATTCTATTCTATTCAATTCTATTCTATTCTACTCAGCAGCCTAAGTAAAAATCATCATTTTATTTCACTTTTATACCATACTGTATTTATTGCAACATGTTTACATTTTGAATTCAAATTCATTTTCAATTTCCAAATTCATTTTCGAATTTCGATAATTCCTTTCATAATAATTTATTGCAGATTTGTTTAAATTTGTTACTATTGTGATTTGGACATTCGGATACATCCAAATATCCGAATAACAATAATTTTATCTGAATTTCGATTCGTAACAAAACAAATCAAACATGTCTAGTGACAAATTTCCCCCTCTCAATTGCAATTGACAGGTCTAGGAAATCTATACTTCCCCAATCAGTTTCCACATTAATGCTGTTATTCCTATTTAGTTCAGTCATAAAATCACTGTTTTGTCTCATGTTCTGTCCCCCTTGCTATTGTACAGCGCTGAGCATACCCTTTGGCACTATATAAATACTGTATAATAATAATAATAATATAACATATTAACTCCCTTGTGTTTTTTTCTAAAATGCACTCAGCTTCCCATTTAGCCATAAAACTATTTGTTATGCTTGGGTCATATTCAGCTCCCATTGCAATTCTGGTGTTTAGTTTATAATAGTTCAAGCATCAAACATTCCTACAAAATACTTCCTAGAAAGAGAATTTTTCTCATGTCCATCTGAAGGCTTCAAGGGCATGCTGATGATTAATAGCAGAGAGCAGTGAGTTTGCATCTGCTGTCACTAAATAATAATCTCCTGACACTTCCATGCCATTTAAGATGCAAACCATTTAACAAGCATATACAATATTCATGACACAAATACTTTGTGTAATGAAGATATGATTCCATCTGCTGAGCAAATGGTTGAATGAAAATTCTAGATATTCACCCAGTCTGGCACAAATGGAATCTATGCTATTTGCTATAGGCCAACCTGGGGGATTATCCCTATTGTTATGTATTTTTGCAAATAATATATAACAGGGATCCGACAAGCAGAAGAGATTAAACACTCTGACTTTTTGATACGCAAAAGCTTCCTCTTACATCCTTTTTTCACTAACTACATTAAGTCCCTTTTTGGTGTTCACATCACCAACTAACAATTAGATGATATAGTCTCTTTCTTCAGGACTATTATACCCCCGCCCTTATCTGTGGGTCTAGCTACAAGGCTCTTTCTACATTTCAGGTCTTAGATCCCTTTCTGTATGTCAATGGGGTCCGATCCCCTTTTATACTTTTCAAAGACTTCCAAAACCAAATTTTGAAAACCTTCACATATTTGTTATCTGTCATTGAAGAATTAAAAATGGATTTACTCTTTAATCCATTCTTAATTCTACCAGAATGTAAATCCTTTTCTACCACTTGATTTGATAAAATCATAAACTTTTGATAAAAACATTAAAATACTTTTTAATGTTAAGCACGCTAATATATTTGTGAACATTAATATAGGACTGAAATGTATTCACATTTTTAGTAGTAGCGTATTTCAGATCTTTGTCTAAAAGCTTCAATTCCTCTTTTCTAAAACTTGACCACTTAGATTAGCTACCCTCTCCTAATGCGACCTCTTTCTTTTTCTTTGTTTTTCTTCCCAGCTTACTTACCTCTCCTCTTTCCTCTCTCTCTATCTTGCCTCCTTTCTGGGTACATGCCTTTCCCTGGGGGTCTTCCCCTCTCTGACTTTCGAAAAAAAAATTTCAGATTTATACCCTTTGTCATTTTCAGGCTCTCTTAGGGGAGAATAATCTGTTATATGTGGGAACACTGTAATGTGGCTCTCCATACAGTAATTAGTGTCATTTTTTCCTGGGCCTTGGGTCCTATCAAATCTTTTGAACCTTATTCCCCCGAGTTTCAGGCCTCTTCCTATCAGGGGCAAGTCTGTTAGTATGGAAAGCTCTTGCTCTGTTCCTCTTGTATTACGGTTTATGATGTCAGGGTTACAGTTGCAGCGCTTTTCTTTATCCAGCCTTTGGACTCTCCCTTCCCTGTTGAGGATTTTTGTTCTCATTATTATCTGAATGTCTATTATGCCCTTGTCCATATTCCCTTTCTGGGGTAGTATTCTGTATTTTCCTCAATTTCACTCTGCCATTTGTAGATCTTATGCTTCCTGTAATCTATAGAATCTTTCACATATTTTTTTCCTTTTCTTGTTTCTGACCTCTGTATCTACTCTTTCCAAAAAAGGATTTTAAATCCCCGGAGAGAGTTGTAAGTTCAGCAAAATCCTTTTTAGGGTCCATTTCCTCCCATTTAATTTGTGTCTCTATTGCTTGCTGTGATTGGATATGGCAATCACATGGCACAAGACCATATGATCACTCAGACACAGTGGTAATGTTTGGGACACACTGATCACTGGGCAGTGAGTCGCACACAAGCCTCTGATGTGGAGCGATGTACGGATACGTCAACCCGCATCATGACTGCTTCCACCCTGCCATTTATGTGCAGTGGGCAGATGAGATGCAGTTAAACTTCCAAAAAAATATGTGCAGATGCATGACAACCTTATCAGAACAAATGTCCAAATATGTGTGAACACAAAAAGTAATGAGAATGTCCAGACACCAATCCTGAATCTTCCCAATGATTTGTGTGCACAAATTAATTCAGCAACCATCAGTATTTCCAATTTCATGAATTCAACATCAAACACCACCTTGTGCTCTAATAGTTAATCTCTTCACCTGGTAACTGACCCCCAGTAATTGAGAGGTCAAACTGGACACTATATGAAGTGAATAGAAAGGGAATCCACACCTCCACTCTAAATGGAAATTGGGATCTTGTCACTGGAATGCTGCAAGCCCATTTACAGTATATTCAGGGAGAAGTTTTCATATGCCCCTCAATATAATGAACTAGATCTAATGCTCTCAGTTTAAATGTTTTTTTGCATTGAAAACAAAGCCATAAATCTACTCACAAACACACAGAAAGCGCCAGCATATAAAACAGGAAGTCACTGCTTCCCTGGAGATCGGGAACAGCTTGGGGTACAAACATCGCCACTTGCTTCCTCATCCGAGGCAGCGGGCATGATGACATCATTCCATAACACATTATGTCCCAGTCGGTGGGGAGTTCATCACAGGGTGGTGGACATCCACTCAATACCTGCTTACATAGCACTTCCTGGTCTCCGTGGAAACCAATAAACAAACAACACAATAGCAACCATGTCTGAACCTCCATGGATTACATCAGAGGCAACTATTTCAATCAGCTTATGGGAATTCAATAATAAACTCAATATAGTGACATTTTTAAAATAAACTACATATGGAATAGAAAACAATTCTAAGGCCCCTTCCAGGTGGAGCAGACTCTGTCAGGAGTCTGCTTGCTACTGCAGAGTGGACATGGACACAGCTCACTCTCCTCTATGGGAGTTCGGATGTAAACGGATTGCCTGTCCATTTACACCAGATTGCCATCCAATCTGATAAAAAAATGGGTAGCAGATCGCCATCCATCTGTTTTTAATGGAATGTACTAGATGTAGGCGGGTGTAAACCGACAAACGTCAGTTTACACCAGCCAGTAGTGGACAATGCAGGGTCCGATCGGGTCCGCCTAAAAAACTGACAGGCTGACCCATTCGGTCCACCTGTGTGAAAGAGACCTAATATACATACCATTAAATGATTAATGTTCAAAATAAAAAAATAAATAAGTAAAAGGTATCCAAAAATTCTAATGGAGTACTCTAAATCTAAAAATATATATTTGAATGTACACCCATCAGCCACTTCATTAGTTACACTTTGCTAGTACTGGGTTGGACCCCCTTTTGCCTTCAGAACTGCCTTAATTCTTCATGGCATACATGCAACAAGGTGTTGGAAACATTCCTCAGAGATTTTGGTTCATATTGACTTGATAGCATCATGCAGTTACAAGTGAAGGGATGGACGCTGCTCAACTGACCCCAGGAGTCCAATGTTAAGGAATGTTGAGGAATGGCCTCAGCTGCCATTCTGGCCATGCCCACTGATGCATTTTACCCCACCCACCGGGGCTTGGTCACAGAGCATCACAAAGTTGCTGCAGATTTGTCAGCTGTACATGCATGAACCCTTGATAAAAGGCAGGATGGATCCATGCTTTCATGTTGTTTACACCAAATTCTGACCCTACCATCTGAATGGCATAGCTGAAATCGTGACTCATCAGACCAGGCAACGTTTTTGCCAATCTTCTTTTGTCCAATTTTGGCAAGCCTGTGTGAATTGTAGCCTCTGTTTCCTGTTCTTAGCTGAGAGGAGTTGCACCCAGTGTGGTCTTCTGGTGCTGTAGCCCATCTAGGTCAAGGTTCGATGTGCTGTGCGTTCAGAGATGGTATTCGGCATACCTTGGTTGTAACTAATTACTGTTGCCTTTCTGTCATCTCAAACCAGTCTGCTCATTCTTTTGACCTCTGACATGAACAAAGCATTTTTGTCCACACAACTGCCCTTCACTGGATATTTTCTCTTTTTTGGAGCATTCAATGTAAATCCTAGTGTAAGGGATTTCTGGGCAAAAAGAATCGCGATCGGGAACACGCATGCGCATAGGAATCCCCGCAGAAGAATTGCCAGTTGTGTGCATGCTCGCATGCGCACGGCGAAGATTGGCTCCAGACGGCCCATTTAAGGAGTGCCTCTGCTCAGGTTCAGTGCTGACTGGTCTTCAGCTCCCCCCGTGTCCTGCTTGTTCCTGTACGATTCCTCCGTTACCAACCCGGCTTGTTCCTGACCTGACTTCGATTCCTCTCCTGCTACCAGTTCCTGACTTCGGCTCTGCTCTTGACTTTGGCTTTTCCTTCTGATTCTGTACCGCGCAGCCCGACTGTTGATGACCCTGGCTATCCTATGACTCTGCTCCAGTCTCTTCTCCTTACTACCTACCTTGCTCTGTTGCATGTCTGGCAATCCACAGAACCTGCTCTGCCTATTATGACGGTGCCCAAATCAGAGGATCATCTGCCTTCCAAGGTCATCATCTGCAAGAGCTGCAAACAACAACCATTGGCGCTCTTGTCTCCCTGGTCCCTAGACTCCCTCTGTTCCAACATCAGCGGGGTCAGGGCTAGTGACACAAGTGAGGCCGACCTTGTCAATTCAGTCTCCCATCAGGTACGTGACACCTAGGGATGGTTGTGTGTGAAAATCCCAGTAGATCAACAGTTTTTGAAATACTCAGACCAGCCTGACTGGCACCAACAACCATGCCACATTCAAAGTCATTTAAATACCCTTTCTTCCCCATTCTTTTTTTTTTTATAAATATTTTATTAATGTTCAATATTTTAGCTTAAAATCAATAAATTATCATATTATTCAAAAGACAACCATTTTCCTTTAAGCATCCCCTCCCCCCCTTCCTTATTACCATCTACTCCAAATTCTTTTCCCCTAGCTCTCCGTTCCTCTTCCCTTCTAAATACTCTCGGAACTCCCTTCTCCTTCTTCTTTTACCACCTATCTCACTTTTCCCTTCTCAGTTATACATGTCCTCTTTTCTTCTCCTCCTTCCCACTCTCTCCATTGTTTGATTTTTTAAGCACATCCCATTTTTCCCACCTTTCTCAAAATCTCTCCATTATATCTTCTTCCATATGGTAGAGTTTATCCTACCTATACACATAATCAACCCTACTTATACAGTCCTCTATTTTAGGTACCTCTTGTTCCTGCCAAAATCTGGGTATGAGTCCCTTCGCTGCATTTATAAGCTGGAATATCAACAAATTCTTATATATTTCTACTGTTGTCTCTGTTTTATTAAATAAACATGTACCTGGGTCTTTCGGGACAACAACCCCACTTATCTCCTGTATTTGGTGAATTATTTCCCTCCAATATTCCTGAATTTTAGGACACTCCCACCATATATGTGCCATTGTCCCCTTAATCCCACATCCCTTCCAACACATAGGTGATTTATCTGCTCGTTGCTTATGTGCCACACTCGGTGTAATATACCACCTAGCTAAACAATTATAGTTCATTTCCACCACCTTCATATTCACAACCCCATGTGCTAATATAAATTTTTCTTTTTTTGTTGCTCATCAAATGATATTCCAAGTTCCCTTTCCCATTTTACCATATACGGAGGGGGAGTAACTTCTGTTATCGCAGTAAGGATTTTATATATTTAAGAAGTACCATGTTTCCATGCCCTGCTTGTACTAAGCAATTGTTCAAATGGGTTCAAATCCACCATTGTCCTTAAGGGCTTAGGGAGAGTTGCAACAAAGTGTCTTGAAAGTATCACCACTCATCTAACATAAAAAACAAGTTCTTCTCCATTCATTATATCTTTTAACTGTGCATTCCCCTTTCTTATCCATTTACCCAAAATATTTTCTTTCCCTGGCGGGAAAAAATCTAAAGCCACCTATGGCATCAACTTAAACTCCCTCCCCATCTGTTTATGAATTCCACCCCACACCCTAATTACATTTTGTGTATAAGTGCCTGTGCTTTCTGCCATCTTACGGTATTGATACGGCATCCACACCATCTTATTCAACTGTGTCCCACTCAGTGTGTTTTCTATCTTCACCCAACTTTTCCTTAGTGCATTATGTGTTCAATTAAAAATATGTGAGAATAATGCTGAGTGATATTTCTTAAAATCATGCACACTTAACCCCCCATTCTCCTTATCTCTACACAATACTTCGTAACTTATTCTTGTTTTTTTGTTCCCCCAGATATACCTCAATATCATTTTTTTAATTACCTTAAAGTAGATTCCTGGAAGCTGTATAGGTAACATATGAAATCTATATAGGATTTTTGGGACGATTATCATTTTTACCAAATTTATTCATCCTACCCAAGATAGAGGTCTACCGATAATCTTCACAGTTCCTCCTTGATCTTGTTTATTAATGGGATGTAGTTTATTTTATATAAATTCTTTAGGGATGAGGTCAATTTTATTCTTAATTATTTGAGTTCTCTTTCCCTCCAAGAAAAGGGAAATTCTCTTTGCAGAGCTTTCTTTTCAGTTATCAGGACATTAACATTTAAAATCTCTTATTTTACCAGGTTAATTTTTACATTTGGCAGCTCTCCATAGTATTTCATTTAATTGGGTAATGTCAACCTAGGGTTTACCACATAGAATAGCATGTCATCGGCATATGCTGCCACTTTATGTTCTATCTCTCCTATCCGTATCCCCTTCACATCCATACTATTCCTTACTGTTGCCAAAAGAGGTTCCAAGGACAAAACAAACAACAAAAGCGAGAGCGGACATCCCTGTCTTGACCCATTATACATCCGGAAAAACTCTGATAATGAACCATTGACCTTTACTGCTGCTGAGGTTCGAATATAGAGCTTGCCTATCCATTCTCTCATTTTGGGACCAATTCCCAAAACTTTCAACGTATCTAAAATAAAATCCCAATCCATCCTATCAAAAGCTTTCTCTGCATCCACTGATAAGATCAGTACGGGGGATTTTTCCTTCTTGCTTTTTTGTATGAGGAGTAATGATCTCAACCCGTTGTCTCTTCCCTCCCTCCCAGGGACAAGTCCCACTTGGTCTAGATCAGTGGTGGGCAACCTTTTTTTTCAACTGAGCCAAATCTCGCCAAAACCACGATTGAAATTTATTTTGAGAGCCACATTTTTAAAACTGAAAATACATAGGATGGTACACTGTTTTTAGTTTCAATAAGTTTTTATAGTAATTCATCCCCATATAGTAATTCATCCCCCCTATAGTAATTAATCCCCCATATTAATTCATCCCCCATATAGTAATTCATCCCCCATAGTAATTCATCCCCCATAGTAATTCATCGCCCATAGTAATTCATCCCCCATATAGTAATTCATCCCCCATAGTAATTCATCCCCCATATAGTAATTCATCCCCCATATAGTAATTCATCCCCCATATAGTAATTCATCCCCCATAGTAATTCATCCCCCATATAGTAATTCATCCCCCATAGTAATTCATCCCCCATAGTAATTCATCCCCCATAGTAATTCCTCCCCCATATAGTAATTCATCCCCCATAGTAATACATCCCCCATATAGTAATTCATCCCCCATATAGTAATGCATCCCCCATAGTAATTCATCCCCCATATAGTAATTCATCCTGCATAGTAATTCATCCCCCATATTAATTCATCCCTCATATAGTAGTAGTAAGTAAGTAGCAAGTAGTAAGTCAAGTCCCTCCTGTGTCAATTCACTTACCTTTGCTCCGTGCGTTCCTCTCGCCGTGCTCCCCGCGCCGTTCCGGTCTTCAGGGCGGACTGTGAGAGGAGCCTAGCTCCCCTCACGTTCGTCACGCTGCCCCGCCTACACACATCCTGACAGCCAATCACTAGCTATCAGGATGTGAGTGGCAGCGAGACTGGCCAATCATTGCTGGGCTAGCTGCAGAGTCCTCGGCCACCCGAGAGGAGGGAGGGGAGGGGAGCGGCCGCCCGAGAGGAGGGAGAGGAGGGAGGGGAGCGAGCGCCCGGCACACAGAAGAGCCGCATTAAAATGTGTAAAGAGCCGCATGTGGCTCGCGAGCCGCGGCTTGCCGACCACTGGTCTAGATGAATCCATTCCAGCATTACGTTTTTCAACCTATTTGCCAGGAACTTTGCATATAGTTTAGCATCGGTATTTAACAGCGAGATAGGCCTATAACTAGCACATTGGGGTTTTTTCCCTATTTCTGAACAATTACATAGTTAGTCTGGCTGAAAAAAGACAAAAGTCCATCAAGTTTAACCATAGAAAAAAAAAAGTTATAATCCTACACCCACAGTTGATCCAGAGGAAGGCAAAAAAAACCCCAGCAAAGCACGATCTAATTTGCTCCTGCTGGGAAAAAAATTCCTTCCTGATCCCCGAGAGGCAATCGGATATTCCCTGGATCAACTTTACCTATAAATGTTAGTAACCAGTTATATTCTGTGTATCTAAGAAAGAATCCAAGCATTTTTTGAAGCAATCCACTGAGCTGGCCAGAACCAACTCTTGAGGGAGTCTATTCCACATTTTCACAGCTCTCACTGTGAAGAAACCTTTCCGTGTTTGGAGATTAAATTTCTTTTCCTCCAGACGTAAAGAGTGCCCCCTTGTCCTCTGTGATCTTTCCTCATAGCTGAGCTCCTCCATGCCTTAAATCAGTTTAGTTGCCCTTCTCTGTACTTTCTCAAGTTCCCCAATGTTCTTTTTGTGAATTGGTGCCCAAAACTGAACTGCATATTCCAGATGAGGTATAACTAGTGATTTGTACAGGGGTAATATGATACCTCTCTCTCTGGAGTCTATACCTCTTTTAATACAAGAGAGGATTTTGCTCGCTTTGCATATGTAACATATTACATATTAAATATTGTAACATATGCTTTCAATGACTCCTCCCTCATTTCCATCCCTTCTCCTAATGCATTCATATATAAACTCAGCTTAGGGACTAGTTGTTTTTAATTTTTTTATAATATCTCACAGTATACCCATCTGGCCCCACGCTCTTCCCTGTCCCTGTACTAGTTAGTGCCGCCTAAATTTCCTCCTGTGTTATCGGTTTTTCCAGACATATTAATCGTTCTTCTCCCAATCTTGATAGTCCCGCCTCTTTTAAATATATCTCTCTCTTTCTAGTTCTTTCTTCTTCCCCCCCCTTTTAACTGTTTTGGGTTAACATATAGTTTACTGTAATAGTTTTTAAATACATTAGCGATATCAGTGGTTGAGTAGACCAATTCTCCATTCTCATCTTCTCATCTTTAATCTTCTCTATATAATTCCTTGATTGCTTATTTCTCAACGCTCTCATTAGATATTTACCAGGCTTATTCCCCCACTGATATCTCTCTCTTGCCATCATGTTGCATGTTCTCCTCGTTCCTTCCTCCATTAAATTACACAATTCATCTCTCTTCTTTATTATCTTCTGCTGTATCTCTATTGTTATTCTCTTTTTATATAGTTGTTCTAGTTCATATAGATCCTTTAAGAGCATATTAATTTTCTTTTTCCGGTCCTTTTTTTTTTTTTTTACCCCAATCGTTATCAAAATTCCCTTGATATATGCTTTATGTGCTTCCCACACCATGGCAAACGAAACTCCTTCAGTTTCATTTCTTTCAAAATATTGTTCGATCTCTTTTTTATTCTCAGTTCCGCCTCATGATCCTGAAGGAGTGTCTCATTTAATGTCCACATATTTATCTTATTCTGCTCTCTTCCCCATGATAACTTCATTGTAACAGGTGCATGGTCCGATCTGGTTGTGACTTCTATATTTATTTTTACTAACGCCTCCAAGAGTCTATGTTTTATCAATATATAGTCTAATCTAGAATATGTTGCATATGCCGGAGAGTAGAACATGTAGTCTCTATCTCTGGGATGCTTCACTCAAAAGCATCCAAGAGTTGACATTGAAATAACACTCTTCGCATAGATTTCAAGCATCTACCTCCCTCTCTCTGCACATGCGACATCGTGTCCATCTGAGGGTCCATGCAGAAATTAAAATCTCCTGCCACAATTAATTTGCCCATTTTAAAATCTAGCAGCTTTCTCAGTATATTCTTCAGATACGTCACTGGATTTCTATTAGGGAAATAAATATTTGCCAATGTACACTCTATTTCCTGTAATCTCCCCCTCAAAAACAAGAAACACTCCTCAGGATCCTCCATCTTGTCTTCCAGATTGAATCTAACATTTTTAGCTATGCCAACTGCCATACCTTTAGCACGTTTAGTTGGTGAATCTGCATAATACCAGGCTGGATGATATCTAGAGTAAAGCTTCACATTTGTTTCCTGTAATAAGTGAGTCTCTTGTAAAAACGCTATTGTAATAGATCATTGTTGTAATTCTCTAAGGATCATATGCCTTTTCCCTGGGCTATTCAGCCGCTTAACATTATAAGTCATAAAATTAACCTCCTCCATTTCCCATATATGTTTTTTTTCCCTTCCATTGAATTTCTTATCAGTGACAGTACCATCATCCCTCCACAGGAACACGGAGCTATCCCCTACATAATTCCCCTTCCCCACCCCATAACCCACCCCTACTCCCCCTAGGCTCTTAACTTGCCTTTGAATCGTTTGTGGTCCTGGTCCCACCATCGATTCCAAACTAGGGTGGAGCTCTGACCACATACGCCCATCCCAACCACATTCCTCCTCCCTGGGCCGCATGTCTCAATGTATATGCAGCTCCCTATTTTCCGCCTTTTTTCTGAAGTTTTTACTTTACCTAGAGGACAGGGGGAAGGAACAGGGAGAAAAGAGTCATCTACAGACTTACAAAAAATCTGCCATTCCTCCCCCTCTTCCCCTGTGTTATCTTTGGTGCCTTTTTCCCTTAGAGGCTAACAGCCAATTCAAATTTCCCTTTTCTCCTTTACCCCCTCTCCCCAGCCTGGAATATCTGTTTTCTGTAATTCAAGTCTCTCGCAAAAGTCTCTCAAGTCTTCCGGGAATCTCAGTTTTGCAGAGCGACCGTCCTTCCATCCTATTAAGTATGCTGGAAATCCCCAGCTGTATTGTACATTCTGTTTTCTCATCTGTTCCAGTAATGGTTTCAACGTTCTCCTTCTAGCCAATGTTTCTGATGAGATGTCAGCAAAAATCTGTAGGTTTGCTTCTCCATATTTTATTGCTGGTCTTCCTTTTGTCTTCTTCCATAGCTCTATTTTATCCCTGTAGTAATGGAATCGTATGATCACATCTCTAGGGTTGTCTCTTCTATTTCCGCTTCCTTGGAATCTTCCTATTCTATTCACTCTATCGATCTTCAGGTGCTCTGTTGCTGATCTGTCCATTATTGCATTAAACAGTTTCACTATTGTCTCCATCAAATCTTATCCTTGCGAGGTCTCTGGTAAGCCCCGTATCCTCAGGTTACACCTTCTATCCCTGTTCTCCTGGTCTTCCAATTTTTATAGCAGATTCCATTGCTCTTTCTCATTTCTTCCATCTGTTTTTCTAGTTTTGTTATTATTTCGGCATGTTTATCCAGTTTCCCTTCAGTTTCCTCTACTCGTGGTAAAACTTGTCCCAGGTTTTTATGTATTATTGCCATCTCCTGTTTTATGGATCGTTCCAGTCTCATAAACAAGTCTGCTATATCAGATTTAGTTGGTATCTGTGTGGTCTTCTCTTGCTCTGCACGACTCATTTTCTATATCTTCAGCTTCTACCCTTTGCTGATGTTAGATACTCAAAAAGACAATCTAGAGCGATCACCATTGATATTTTCCCTCTCCCGTCTTCCACTCATTCCTTGTTGTCTCTCTGGGGTTTGTCCCTCAATATTTTTTTCTTGTGTAGGCACAAATTTTTTAATTGAACTTGTTTGGGGTGGCTTAGGCCCTCCCCCTTTTGCCGCTTTACCTTTCATGGTGTTAGTATGTTTTTCTATTTTTCCTAGGTCAGAGGGTTACTTCTATGGGTCAAACTAAAGTTAAGCCCTCCAGGGATAAATGTCTTTTACAATTTTCATTTTCCTTCCTTCTCCCCTACACCAGTTTCCTCCCTAGGACTCGCCGAATTCTTTTTCACACTTGTGTCTCTGTTTCTCCTCCTCCTGAACCCCCTGGGTGATCCCCCCTTATGATCTTTAAACAGTACAAGTCCATTTTAAGTTTTGACTGACTGTCCTCTGTAGCCCCTCAATGCCACTTTTTTCCACTTTAACTGGGGCAGCTGGTGATGACCTTCCTCCTCCCGCAAGGGTTGTTAACGTAATCTAGCAGTCAGAAACCCCCGTCTACGACAGTGCATATTGGTGACCATTAGTAGCTGTTAATGTCTATTAGTGACTGTTGACTGTTGGGGGGGGGTCACCCTCTGTGAAGTTCCGAGGATCATTGGGCAGTCCTGTGGTGGATAGAACACCCTCTCCTCTATGCTGGGCCAGCCGATCTTTCTGCCTCCCAGTGCTCACCCACATGACCGCCCGGCATCCACCTCTCTGGACTCCTCTTGCCACCTTGACACACATGGGACAGCACTCTCAGACCAGGCTCCCCCCGAGGAACAGCCACAAAGCCCTGGGTAAGTCACAGCCTCCCGGGCATCTCTGTGTAGCGAATCATAGGGAGCACTTGATGTCAGGGAGCACTCACATTGCGCTCCCTGTCGGTGCCATGTTCAGCCTTTCTTCCCCATGCTGATGCTCAATTTGAACTTCAGCAAGTTGTCTTCACTATGTCTAGATGCCTAAATGCATTGAGTTGCTGCCATGTGATTGGCTGATTAGCAATTTGTGTTACCAAGCAATTGAACAGGTGTACCTAATAAAGTGGCTGTTGAGTGTATATCCGTTAAAACCAATAAAAAATATGTATAAATAGAAAATAAAATATATCTAAAAACCATATGGAGGCTAAAGGAACTATATTAGGTATCTTATGAGCATGTCTAGTCTATGTGTCCAATACTAAAGCTGTATAAAAGAAAAAAAGAGGAAAAACGGGGGAAAGAGTCAGTAATCAAGCATTACTACTAATGCAATTCATGTTGAAATCGATATTAAGCCTTTGGGGATAAGTACTTGGGTCTTATAAATCCACCATAACTCATGTTGGCTGATAGCCCTGATGTAATTGCCCCCTCTCCAATGTTTTGAAACTTTTTCTACTCCTCCAAAACTTTAATCCACCCAGATCCCAAGCGTTTTGGACTCTGAAATGATTGAAAACGCCAAGTATCAGTTTTAATATTGAAAACATGTTCCCTGAAATGGACGCTCAGACTCCTAGATGTTCGCCCTATATACTGGAGGCCACAAGGACACTTCTGCATATCTAAAACCCCCTCTGAGGTACAAGAGATAAAGCAATGAATATTATTTGTTTTACCAGTAGCTTATTCAGTAAATTCTTTCTATCTCTTGGAATTTTCTCTTGTGGTCTTACACACACATCTCCCACACAAGAAAAAAACTTTTTGGTCACAAAAGGTATATGTACTTTGTACTGGAGGATCTATTCTGCTTTTGACCAACTTATCTCTCAGTGTGGGAACCCTCCTGTAAATAAACTTCAGGATGTCCAGCACAATAGACCCCAGATGACAACCCTTCCTTTCCAGAGATTTAATATGAAGAATATGAAGAAAGGCATAATAGACATTCAGATAATAATGAGAGAAATAATCCTAGACAAGAGAAGGGACAGTCAAAAAGCTGGATAAGGGAAAACCCTGCTACTGTAACCCTTTAACATTTATAACCTATACTATCTGATAAGAGAGTCTGATAATGACAGAGGATATAGGATATATATATGATTTTTTCAAAAGTCAGAGAGGGGAAGACCCCCAGGGAAACGCATGTACCCAAAAAAAGAGGCAAGAATATATTGAGAAAAAGGAAAAAGAGAAAAGAAAAGAGAGCCATGAAGAAACACAATGAAAAAGGAAGAGGTTGCATTAGGAGAGGGTATCTTTAATCAAAGTGATCAAGTTTTAGAGAACGATGAATTGAAGGGTCTAGACAAGGGTCCTGAAATACGCTACTACTAAAACTGTCAATACATAAATTAAATGTTCACAAATATATTAGCGCACTTAACATTAAAAAGTATCTTTTAACAAATCCAATCCAGAAAACAATATACATTCTGGTAGAAATAATAATGAATTAAAGAATAAATACATTTTTCATCCTTCAATGACAGATAACACTTATGTAGGGTTTTCAAAATTTGGTTTTGGGAGACCTCAAAAAGCTAAAGTATAAAAGAGATTGGACCCAGTGCCATACAGAAAGGGGTCTAAGCTCTGGAACATAGAGAGGACCTTGTGATTAGACTTGCAGATAAGGGCGGGGGTATAATAGTCCTGAAGAAAGAGACTATACGATCTAAATGAACAGGTTAGTTGGTGATGTGAACACTTATGAAGTATTAGATCAGAACTCCACCATTATATACAAAAGGGACATAAAGGAATTCGTGAAAAAAGAATGTAAGAAGAAGCTTTTGAGTAAAAAAAAAAAAAGGTGATGCCTAATCTCTTCTGCTTGTCGGATTCCTGTTATATATTATTTACCAAAAATAAATAGGGATAATCCCCCAAATTGGCCTATTGTACATACATAGCAATGTAAATTAAAAAAATGTAGCAATGAAACTGTAAATTACACTTGCTAAATGATAACCGCTTCTCCCCCGCCAATAAGTAAACATGAGGGCGGGGTCACTTGGTGATTGCACAGGGTCACCCTGCCCCCATGTTTACTTAGCAAATGCTGTACCATGTACTTGAATGAAAAAGTATCCTTTTATCTCTCCCTGAACCCTGGCCCCTCACCACCTCACTCACCCACTAGGGACCCTCCTACTCCCACAAACCGCCGCAAACCCCTCAACCTTATACCTGCCCCCCTCCGCCCCGCATTCACCCCTCCACTCTTGGTTGCACTCCTGAACGCCCGATCGGTTTGCAACAAGCTCACCGCCATCCATGACCTCTTTATCTCCCACTCCCTCAACCTCCTAGCGGTCACCGAAACCTGGATCCAAGCCACTGACTCCAACTCCCCTGCGGCACTCTCCTATGGAGGTCTCGTCTGGTCCCATTCACCCAGACCAAGCGGTCGTAAAGGTGGGGGGGTCGGCATGCTCTTGTCACTGCTGAGCACCTTCCAGGTCCTCCCAAACCCCCCCTCTCTATCCTTCTCCTCCTTTGAGGCCCACTGCATCTGGCTCTTCTCTCCCACCCCTCTGAGGATTGCAGTAATCTATTGGCCTCCTGGACTCGTATCCCGCTTCCTCGACGACTTTTCCGCCTGGCTACCCTTCTTCCTCTCCTCTGAGCCACTTACCATCATCCTTGGTGACTTCAATATCCCTATCAACGTCAACAACCCGGCTACATCCCAACTCCTCCACTTAACCTCTTCTCTTGCACTCACACAGTGCACACAGTCCTCCACCCACACCGACGGGAACACCCTGGACCTCGTTTTCTCTCATCTCTGCACCCCCCACTACTTCACAAACACCCCTTTCCCTCTCTCTGACCACAACCTCATTATGTTCTCCGTCTCCCCGTCCTCTAACACCTCCCCCCCAAACGGCAAACCATCACCAACCGTAACCTCCGCAACCTGAACCCGGCCCCTCTCCACTCTGCAGCGGACCGTCTGTACTTCAGTATCCTTCCACTGTCATGCCCTGACCTGGCCACTACTGCCTATAACGACTCGCTGTCAGCTGCCTTAGACTCCTTAGCACCCCTAACCACACGCAGCATTAGACCCCAACCTCTTCAACCCTGGCAGAACGACCACACTAAAAATCTTAAACGACGCAGTCGCGCGCTGGAGCGATTAAGGCGCAAAACCAGATCCCCTCGAGCGTTCTCCCTCTATAAATTCGCCTTCCTCACCGACTCATTTCGTAACCCTCATCAACACCCTCTCCACCTGTCCTCACCGGCTCTTCTCCACTTTCAACTCCCTACTCTCTCCCCCCCCACCACCACCCAGTACCTCACTCACCGCCCATGAGATTGCCAATCACTTCCAAAACAAGATCAACGCAATCCATAAGGACATCGCCAATGCTCAATCTACCTCCCCACCTAGCCTCCCTTCCACTATAACCTCATCAACTCTCCCCTCCTCTGACCTCGCAACTGCCCTGCCCCCCACCACACCTAACATCCCGCACACTATAACCTCCCCAACACTCCGCTCCTTCAGCCTTGCTACCACTGAGGAGGTCACTAAGGTCTTCTCAGAAGCCCGCCCCACCACTTCCTCCCTTGACCCTGTCCCCACACAACTCCTCCAGTCACCCTCCTCCTCCATCCTACGCTCCCTCACCTACATCTTCAATCTCTCCCTCTCTACTGGCACATTCCCCTCCCCCCTAAAGCACGCACACATCACCCCCACACTCAAAAAACCCTCCCTGGACTCCACCGACCTGAACAACCTTAGACCCATCTCCCTGCTGCCATTTACATCCAAGAACCTTGAGCACTTAGTCTACAATTGCCTAAACTCCCACCTCACTGACAACAACCTCCTCGATCCGCTACAGTCTGGCTTCCGTCCCCTACACTCCACTGAAACCGCCCTACTCAAAATCACTAATGACCTGTTTACTGCCAAAGCTAATGGCCACTACTCAGTCCTCCTACTCCTCATACTCTCCGTGGCCTTCGACACAGTCGACCACTCCCTCCTCCTTAATGAACTACACTCCCTTGGCATCAGAGACTCTGCTCTCTCCTGGCTCTCCTCCTATCTATCCCAACGCTCCTTCAGCATTACCTATAATGCTACCACCTCCCCCTCTTTCCCCCTCTCTGTTGGGGTCCCCCAAGGCTCTGTCCTCGGGCCCCTTCTCCCCCTACACCTCCTCCCTCGGCAAACTTATACACTCCCAGGACTTCAACTATCACCTCTACGCCAATGACATGCAAATTTACCTCTCCTCCCCTCACCTCACCCCTTCTTCAGTCTCCGCCCGTATCACCCACCTACTGAACGACATAGACTGGATGTCGCTCCATTTCCTCAAATTGAACCTTTCCAAACTGAGCTCCTAATTTTCCCCCCAGCCCGCGCCCCCCCCCCATCCTCTCCATCATGACCAACAAAGCCACCATCAGTCCCACCCCGCAAGCCAAAGTCCTAGGTGTCACTCTAGACTCAAACCTGTCCTTCCAACCCCATGTCCAATCGCTGGCAAACTCATGCAGGCTCCACCTCCGCAACATCTCCAAAATACGTACGTTTCTAACCCCAGACACTACTAAGCAACTCGATCACTCCCTTATTATCTCACGTCTGAACTACTGCAACTCCCTTCTCACCAGCCTACCCCAACACAGGCTATCCCCGCTTCAGTCTATCCTGAACTCAGCGGCCAGACTCATCCACCTTACCAACCGCTCCGCTTCTGCCACCCCCCTCTGTCATTCCCTCCACTGGCTTCCGCTTGCCCAACGCATTAAATTCAAATTACTAACATTGACATACAAAGCTGGGAACTTTGCCTCCTCTCCTCCAATGATTGGGCTTGTGCTGACACGCCCCTCCAACCCCCCCCCCCCCACACACACACACACACACACACCACACACACACACAGACATTCTATGGAAAGTTCAGTGTGGTGCTGTTTCTCCACCCCAGCTCTTTAAGCATATTATGCAGCCGAAAACAGAGGGTATGTGATCACATATAAAAAAAGGGAAAAAAACAAACATATTCACATTGTTGTTACATCTATGCACAAATATTTTGCCTTCACCTCTATTTTAAACTGAATGGGTTGCATTGGAATACAGTGTCCATGGATTTTGCAACAACTTCAAAAACAGAAAAAAATCACGACAGCTAATGGGCAATGGCAATGGGCTAACAGTTTTATTTACTGTTCTATTTCCCAGAGTGTCACCAGATCGATACCTGTGGAGAATGTCCTCTATGTGCCTGCTCTTGAACCTAATCTTTTTTCCATGAAGAAGCTCAAAAAACAAGGCAATGTTGGACCTTCCAAGATGACAGTTGTGCCATTACAAAAGGGGATATCTTACTTGCACAGGCTAAAAGTGCAGATGAACTGCATCAGCTGAAGTGCAATGAGGTGGTTAATACTGCCAAGGAGGGCAAACATTCAAACTGCATTCACACATGGCACAGATGACTTGAGCACAGATGTCCTGAAATAAAGAAATTAACTGAGAATGACTATGCAAGTGGAATAAACATTAGTCCATGTGATCAAACAATGAAATGCATCAGCTATATAAAAGGAAAAATGACAAGAAAAGCCTTTCCAAAGCAGAGTAACAGCAGAGCTCTGGACTTAAAGTGGTTGTAAAGGATAAAAAATATAACATACATGTCTATACTTACCTGCTCTGTGCAATAGAATTGCACAGAGTGGCCCTGATCCTAATCTTCTTTGGCTCCCAACTGGCACTCCTGGCTCCTCCTTACTTGCTGGTGCCCCTAACAGGAAGATGATTCCCATGGGTCTCTCTCCCGAGACCATTGACACAGACAATCTGCCCAGGGTGGAGGAACAAAGCTAGGAGAGCCACAGCTCTCATGTACAGTGCTGTATTGTGATGGTGCTCAGGTAAGTACAAGGGGGGGTGAGGGGGGAGTATGTGACACAGAGGTCTTGAGGCTGTAAAACCATTTTAATTAATTCAGATCTTTTCGGTCAAATGGAAAACCTGATTCTAGGAACAAAGAAGCATTTTTTCACTTTTATAGAAGATTACCCCAGGTATACTACTTCTGTTACACAACACAAGTGAAGTAGCAGAAAAACCTGAACAGTATTTAGCTAATCAAATCAGCAAATTTGGCAAAACGCTGAGTGTATTGCGCACAGACAATAGAACTGAATATAGAGGTGATAACACTCAATTCTCAGAAAACATGTCATAAAATAAAAGTTCCTGTTAGCAAAGAAGCAACACATAAACACATGTGGAATGTGCACTGTGTGTTCTTAAGGGCTATATACAGAATCTCTAACAGGTTTTTTTAAAGGGTAAGGGTTCACATATACATTAAATGGATTGGAAGTGTCAGGAGAATATTTTGTAACAGCAGATGGAAACTCACTGTACTCTGTTATTAATCATCAACATGCCCTTGAAGCATTAAGGTGGGCATTAGAAAAATACTACTCACATTCTAGGAAACATAAGAGGCATTTACTGGAATGTTTTATGCTATTTTTGGTATAGCAAATGATATTATAAACTAAATACCAGAATTGCAATGGGAGCTAAATATGCCCCAAGCATAGCAAATGTTTTTATGGCTAAATGGGAAGCTTAATGCATTAAAAAAGGGAGTTAATATGCTGTAGGCATTTCATTAAAGATATTTTGATTTTCTAGAAAAGAAGTGAGGAATCCTTAAACAATTTTATGACTGAACTAAATAGGAATTACAGCATTACGTAGAAAAAAATCAGGGAAGTATAGATTTCCTAGACCTGTCCATTGCAATTCAGTGGGGGAAATTTGTCACCAAAACCTTCTTCAAGGCCATGGATAGAAAAGCATATGTTCTGTGGGACCATTGCCACCATGGGTTATGGCTTTCCAATATACATAAAAAGGACAGGTCGTAAGATTAAATAGCTGCCGACCACAGATAGCCAAATAACGGCTGCACTGCGGCTGGCCAGTTCTGAGTGGACGTCATATGACGTCCTCCCAGAACGCGCTCTTCTGCGCGCACCCGGCGATCTCCGTGATCGCTGTGTCCTACGGACACAGCTGATCACGTGATGTGGTAAAAGGCCAATCACAGCGGCCTTTTACCACGTGATCAGCGGTGTCCAATGACACGCTGATCAGAGGGAAATGCAAGTGCCGGTTCTTGGCTGCACTTTCCTCACGCTGTCAGATCGTGAGGAAAGTACTGCCGGGAACCGGCAGTTGTCGGAGCGGGGATCAGCACCGATCATCAGGGCACTGATGATCAGTGCCCTGATGATCGGTGCCCAGCAGTGCCACCCGCAAGTTCCGCCCACCTGTGCACAGCAGTGCGCCCACTAGCTCCGCCCACCTGTGCCCAGCAGATCACCCACCTGTGCCCAGCAGTGTACCCACCTGTGCCCAGCAGTGCACCCACCTGTGCCACTCTGCAGTGTCACACACCTGTGCCCAGAAGTGCCACCTACCTGTGCCCAGCAGTGCCACCCACCTGTGCCCACCCACCTGTGCCCACCAGTGCCACCCACCTGTGCCGACCCACCAGTGCTGCCCACCAGTACCACCCACCAGTGCAGCCCAGCAGTGCTGCCAGTCAGTGCCACCAGTCAGTGCCCAGGGGTTGTGCCAGTCAGTGCCGCCAGTCAGTGCCCAGCAGTGATGCCAGTCAGTGCCGTCTATCAGTGCCCATCATCAGGGTCACCTATCAGTGCCACCTATCAGTGCTGCATATTAGTGCCACCTATCCGTGACACCTCATTAGTGCTGTCTATCAGTGCCGCCTATCCGTGCCACCTCATTAGTACTGCCTATCAGTGCCCTTTAGTGCTGCCTATCAGTGCCCATCAGTGCTGCCTATCAGTGCCCATCAGTGCTGCCTCATCAACGCACATCAGTGAAGGAGAAAAAATACCTGTTTGAAAAATGTTATAATAGAAACAAAGAAACTTTTTTTTTTTCAAATTTTTTGCACTTTTTTTATTTATAGCGCAAAAAGTAAAGCGCCCAGTGGCGATTAAATACCACCAAAAGAAAGCTCTATTTGTGAGAAAAAAATTATCAAAATTGCATATGGGTACAATGTTGCATGACCGCGCAATTGTCAATCAAAGTGCGGCAGCGCTGAAAGCTGAAAATTGGCCTGGTAAATAAGGGGGTATAAGTGCCTGGTAGGCAAGTGGTTAAGAAGAAACTGCTTTAATAAAAATACATTTTTGCAACAAGCAGACCTGATTGGGGAAATAATTGTTAGAAAAGAGTAGAACAGGGATCTTATATTAGGGAGATTCAGAAAGTTAAGGAGATGGATAGAAATGTTTTAATACAGGACAGAGAGAAAAGACCCAAGGAAGATTATAGGACTGCTATTTTGTTGATTTTCATTCACAATATAAAAACTTGGAAACAATCCTAACACGCCATTGTCCAATTTTAAGAAAGGATTGTCATCTGGGCCTATTTTGCCCCATGTTTATTTACATTTTTTTTTTTTTATTTACAGTTGGTCGAAAGCATCATAGATCTTCCAGCACTGAGTATATACAGCGGGCAAAATAAGTATTGAACATGTCACAATTTTTCTCAGTATATATACTTCTAAAGGTTCTATTGACATGAAATTTTCACTACATGTCAGTAACAATCCATGCAATCCATACATACAAAGAAACCAAAACAAAAAAAGTTCAGAATTTAAGTTAGTGTAATAAAATGGAATGACACAGGGAAAAAGTATTGAACATGCTAACAGAAATGTATTTAATACTTTACATAAAATCCTTTGTCGGTAATGACAGCTTCAAGACGCCCCCTGTATAGAGAAACTAGTCGTATGCATTGCGACTAGTGTGATTTTGGCTCGTTCTTTTACACAGTCTTCAAATCTTGAGGGTTCCGTGGGCCTCTTCTATGAACTCTGATCTTTAGTCCTTTCCATGGATTTTTTTTTGGATTCAAATTAGGTGATTGGCTGAGTTATTCTGGCAGCTTTATTTTCTTTCTTTGAAACCAATTGAGAGTTTCCTTGGCTTTGTGTTTGGGATTATCGTCTTGCTGAAATGTCCACCTCGTTTCTTCATCATCCTGGTAGATGGTCGCGGATTTTTATCAAGAATGTCGGTACATTTTTCCTTTCATCCTTCCTTCAATGACATGATGTTTGCCAGTGCCGTATGCTGAAAAATAGCCCCACACCATGATGTTCCCACCTCCAAACTTCACTGTTGGTATGGTGTTTTGGGGTGATGTGCAGTGCCATCTGACCTCCAGACATAGTGTGTATTATGGCATGCAAAGAGTTCAATTTTGGTCTCATCTGACCAGACTATATTCTCCCAGTACTTCACAGGCTTGTCTAAATGTTGTACATCAAACTTTAAATGAGCTTTAACATGCTTTTTCTTCAGCAATGAAGTCTTGCGTGGTGAGTATGCATACAGGCCATGGAGGTTGAGTGCATTACTTATTGTTTTCTTTGAAACAATTGTACCTGCTAATTCCAGGTCTTTCTGAATTTCTCTGCAAGTGGTCCTTAGCTCTTTGACAACTCTTCTGATAATTCTTTTCATTCCTCTGTCAGAAATCTTGCGAGGAGCACCTGGTCGTGGCCGGTTTATGGTGAAATGACGTTCTTTCCACTTCCAGATTATGGTCCCAACAGTGCTCACTGGAACATTCAGAAGTTTAGAAATACTTCTGTAACCAATGCCATCAGTATGTTTTGCAACAATAAGGTTGTAAAGGTCTCGAGAGAGCTCTTTACTTTTACCCATCATGAGATGTATCTTGTGTGACACCATCAGTTGAGATCAGGTCATCAGTTGAGATTGATATTAATTTGCACAGACAAGGTGCAGGATTGCTTTCTAATTACTAATAGATTTCAGGTGGTGTCTTGGCTTTCCAAGCCTTGTTGCACCTCCCTTTCTTCATGTGTTCAATACTTTTTCCCTGTGTCATTCCTTTTTATTACACATAGCTTATTCACTTGCCCTCCAGAAGATTTACTCCACCCCCCTTCCTGACCGGGCCATTTTTTGCTAATTGGCGCTCTGTTATTTCAAATAATAATTGAGCGGTCATGCAATGCTGTACCCAAATGGAATGTATGTCCTTTTTTTCACACAAACAGAGTTTTCTGTTGCCGGTATTTGATCACTGCTGTTTTTTTTATTTTTTGCGCTATAAACAAAAAAAGACTGAAAATTTTGAAAAAAAATATATTTTTTACTTTCAGTTATAAAAAATATATACCAAACTAAAATATATAGTCCATAATGGGCATGGTATTGACACAGCTCTAGATGATCCACATTGGCTCACAACTGATATGATCCAAAAATATTTAGACAGAATAAAGTACCTGGACCGGATGGCATACACCCACGGGTCCTTAAAGAATTGAGCTCTGTCATTTCAAAGCCATTGTTTCTAATTTTTAGGGACTCTTTAATGACTGGCATAGTACCACTAGCTTGGCGTAAGGCCAATGTGGTGCCAATATTTAAAAAGGGGTTAAAATCTTTACCAAGTAATTATAGACCTGTTAGTTTAACTTCTATAGTTGGGAAGACACTGGAGAGTTTAAAAAAAGACCACATAGATGAGTTCTTGCTGGAAAAAAATATTTTAACCTCCCTGGATGTATTCCCGAGTGTAGCTCGGGGTAAAGTTTCAGCACCACAAGTGGTAACCCCTAGCTATACTCGGGAATACCCTGCAGCGTTGCTCCGAGATCTCTTCTGCACTTACCTTGTCCTGCACTCCCGCGATGTCCCCCCTGCAGCGTCCCCAACAATGTCCTCTGGCCGATGCCGGCATCTGTCTTCCGGGTTCCCATTCATCAGGACGTACGGGGACGGAACTGGTGGGAAATTTAAAAATGGCAAAAAGTGACATTCACTAAATACACTAAAATCACATAGTAAAACATTACTGTATCAAACCATTTCACATACATTTTGTCCCCATATTTACTGTTCTTTCTGCCTGGAAACTGAGAAATGTCCATGGCGTCCAAAAAGCGTCCCTTTAGGTTAAAAGCGATTTTAGACCAGCTAGAGAACAGCGATAGTAAATTAGAACTACTTGCAGAATTGAGTGATAATGATTCGTGGCTAAATTCGTCATCAGGCACTGAAAACGATTTTGCAACTTTGCTCAGTGATGTGCGAACTTGGTGCTAGATTTCAAATTTCAGTGTTTTTGGTTTGATTATATTATTGAATTAAATTTATTATTATTAAATTATTATTTTTTTATGATTATTTATTAAATTATAATTTATGATTTTGTGTTTCAAATTTTAACATACCCGGGATGTTTACTAGACTCTTGTTTGGACAGATTTCAGTGAGTTATTCCTAAAAATTGTGAAATAAATAAACATGCAGCGCTGATTAAGAGGGATAATATAACCATATATAAAATAAAATGTAGGTAATAAAACTTATAAAATAAATGACAATACAATGTAATCAAAACAGCATCAATACGGTATATATAAAATAACATAAACGTTCAAAAGTGTTGCAAATAGTGACGTGCAAACGTCCAAATTGACGTAATAAAGTGCATATAGTGATAACAGCAGGATGCAAAGCAAGCTTCAGTAGTAGTAGATGGTGACAATCCATGATCGTGCTATTAAAAAATGATGAGTGTAGATTGCACTAACCAGAAAGCGCAAATTAATGCGCATTTGTGTGAATCAAGACCAACTCCTGGTCATCAGCATCTGGGAACTGGAAACAATGGGGGTCATCTGGCAAGCGTCAGCTAGGCAGCTAGCACACCATCAGGGTCTCCAGGCAACAGGAATACACTCTCTCACCAGTAGGGGGAAAATTTATCAAGAAAAATTAAAAATTATCAAGAAAAATTGGACTATCCTTAAAAACGATCCAGTCCTGGGAATTTCCTTACCAGATGTCCCAGAAATCACATACGGTAAGGCACCCCCTTTGGGGAACTTTCCAGCTCCTAACATTGTAAATCCACCCAAACAGTTATCCTTCTTTTTTATTCAGAAAGGTTTCTACCCATGCAATAGGTGCATGCTATGTGTTAATAACGGCATTCACAAAAAACCTGGGAAAACTTTTCGCTCTAATCAGACGGAAAAATCATACGACATACAATCTGTCATCACATGTAATAGTACGCTTGTAGTATACCTCCTTGAATGCTCATGTGGTAAACAGTATTTAGGAAGAACCACAAGGAGACTGAGAGAAAGAATCAGAAAGCACATGTGTAACATCAAGAAAGGCTTTAGAGAACATTCTTTATCTATGCACTTCCAGGAATCGCATAATAGGAACCCACATTGTCTAAAATTTACAGGCATAGACATCATCAAGAAATATTGGAGAGGAACTTTTAAACGTCGAGCGCTGTCTATGCTAGAAACCAAATGGATCTTTTTATTACAAACACTTACACTGTTTGGCCTTAACATAGATCTATGAAAGACAGAACCTGTCAAACAAATCTGATTTCTTTTTATGAGGAGGTGAGCAAAACCTTGGACAGAGGGGTGGCTGTAGATGTGGTATACTTGGATTTTGCAAAAATATTTGACACAGTTCCCCACACACGGCTAATGTGTAAGGTAAAGTCTACGGGCTTGGAAAAATCTGTATGTAAATGGATAGAACACTGGCTAAAAGATCGTATTCAGAGAGTAGTGGTTAATGATTCATACTCTGAATGGTCTAGGGTTGTCAGTGGTGTACCCCAAGGTTCAGTGTTCGAACCCTTTCTTTTTAATACTTTTATAAATGCTATAGGGTCTGGGATTAAAAATTCCATTTCAGTCTTTGCAGATGACACCAAGCTGTGCAGTGGAATAACCTCCTGACAGGATGTCTCCAACTTACAAGCCTACCTCAATGCACTGTTTAATTAGGCAACTATGTGGCAAATGAGGTTTAATGTTGATACATGTAAGGTTATGCACTTGGGGGCTAAGAATATGCATGTATCATACATACTAGGGGGAGTACAACTGAGGGAATCAATGGTGGAGAAGGATCTGGGAGTATTAAAAGAGGTATAGACTCCAGAGAGAGAGATATCATATTACCCCTGTAAAAATCATTAGTAATACCTCATCTGGAATATGCAGTTCAATTTTGGGCAACAATTCACAACAGGAACATTGGTTGACCTTCTCTGTTCTTTCTCCACTTCCCCAAACTGATAAGAGGCATGGAGGAGCTCAGCTATGAGGAAAGATTAGAGAAACTGAATTTATTCTCTCTTGAAAAGAGGAGATTAAGGGGATATGATCAACATGTATAAATACATCAGTGGTTCATATAGTGAACTCGTCGTAGAGCTATTCACCTTGAGGTCATCACAGAGGACAAAGGGGCACTCTTTACGTCTGGAGGAAAAGAAATGTAATCTCCAAACATGGAACGGTTTCTTCACAATAAGAGCTGTGAAAATGTGGAATAGACTCCCTCAAGAGTTGGTTCTGGCCAGCTCAGTGGATTGCTTTAACCACCTTCCGCCCGCCCTATAGTACAATGACGGGCGCATGGTGGTTCTCTCATTCTGATAGGACGTCATATGATGTCCTACCATTCTCACTGCGCATGTGCGGCTCAGGGAGCGTGCAGCTTAGCGAACGCCGGTCCGCTGTGTCATGGAAAGAGCCGAAGATGTCGGCTTGGTCATGTGATCAGCTGTGTCCAATCACAGCTGATCACATGTAAACACGGAAATGCCGGTTATCGGCATTTCTCTCCTCTCGAGCTGTCACGCTGACAGCTCGAAAGGAGAGGAGAGCCGGTAATCGGCTTTCCGTGGAGGGGACATGTACACTGATCATCAGGGCACTGATGATCAGTGTGCCCTGATGATCAGTGTGGCCCCAGAAGTGCCACCTCTCAGTGCTCATCAGTGCCAGTGCCCATCAGTGCCACGTGCAAGTGCCCATCAGTGCCACATCAATGCCACATATCAGTGCATACCAGTGCACATCAATGCCGCATATCAGTGCCCATCTGAGCTGCCTTTCAATGTCACCCATCAGTGCCATTCAGTGCCACCTATCAGTGCTGCCAATCAGTGCCACCTATCAGTGCCAGTGTCGCCTATCAGTGCCAGTCAGTGCCGCCTATCAGTGCCAGTCAGTGCTGCCTAACAGTGCTCGTCAGTGCTGCATAACAGTGCTCGTCAGTGCTGCATAACAGTGCCAGTCAGTGCCGCCTATCAGTGCCAGTCAGTGCCGCCTATCAGTGCCATGTATCAGTGTCATGTATCAGTGCTGCCTTTCAGTGCCCATCAGTGATGCCTGTCAATGCCCATCAGTGCAACCTACCAGTGCCTCCTCATCAGTGCCCATCAGTGCCACCTATCAGTGTCCATCAGTGCAGCCTATCAGTGCCCATCACTGCAGCCTCATTAGCGCACATCAGTGAAGGAGAAAAATCACTTATTTACAAAATTGTATAACAAAAACTAAGAAAAAATGTTTGTTTTTTTTAATTTTCAGTGGTTTTTGGTTTGTTTAAGAAAAAATAAAAATCCCAGAGGTGATTAAATGCCACCAAAAGAAAGCTCTATCTGTCTCAAAAAAATTATAAAAATTTCATATGGGTACAATGTTGCATGACCGCGCAATTGTCAAAGTGCGACAGCGCTGAAAGCTGGAAATTGGCCTGGGCAGGAAGGGGGTATAAGTGCCCTGTAGGCTAGTGGTTAAAAAAGGCCTGGATTCTTTCTTGGATACACAGAATATAACTAGATATAACATTTATAGGTAAAGCTGATCCAGGGAATATCGGATTGCCTCTTGGGGATCAGAAAGGAATTTTTCCCCCTGCAGGAGCAAATTGGATCATGCTTTGCTGGGGGGTTTTTTTGCCTTCCTTTGGATCCACTGTGGGTGTAGGATTATAACTTTTTTTTTTTTTTTTTTTATGGTTGAACTGGATGGACTTTTTTCAACCAGACTAACTATGTAACTCAAAATTAGTCATAAATTTAGGCCAAAATGTATTCTGCTACATGTCTTTGGTAAAAAAAAAAATCCCATTAAGTGTATATTAATTGGTTTAATTGGCAAGTCTGCTTGGCAGTACTAGGGTTGTTGGTTCAAATCCCAACCACTGAATCACCTGCCTGGAGTTTGCATGTTCTCCCTGTACCTGCGTGGGTTTTCTCCAGGTACTCCAGTTTCCTCCCACATTCCAAAGACATGCTGTTAGCTTAATTGGCTCCTGTCTAAATTGGCCCTAGTATGTGTATGTATGAATGTAAATTAGGGACTTTAGATTGTGCGCCCCTTGAGGGTTAGGGACTGATGTGAATGTACAATATATTGCATAATCTGACAGCGCTATATAAGTACCTGTAATAAAATAAAAATAGGTTATAGCATCTATGATATAGATACAGGAATTAACAGCAGTTTTGTTGTATGGTACTGCGGTGGTTTAACTGACAATTGCGCGGTCATGCAATGCTATACATGAATTAACTTTATGTCAATTTTTTCCCACAAATAAAGATTTCTTTTGGTGGCATTTGATCACCTCTGGGTTTTTTATTTTTTTGCTTTATAAATAAAAAAAGACTGAAAATTAAAAAAAAAAACAATATATTTTATCATTTCTGTTATAAAAAATATCCAATAAACTCAAAGTTCATCATAAGTTTAGGCCAAAATGTATTTTTCTACATGTCCTTGGAAAAAAAATTCCCAATAACTGAATATTAATTGGTTTGTGTGAAAGTTATAGCGTCTACAAACTATGGTATGGATACTGGAATTTACACAGCTTTTACTTTCTGACTGCCTATCATGTTTCTTGAGATGCTAAAATGCCAGGGAATCACAAACACCCCCAAATGAACCCTTTTCAGAAAGTAGACACCCTAAGCTATTTGCTAAGAGGCATGTTGAGTCCATGGAAGATTTATTTTTTTTCCACACATTTTTGGAAATAACACTTTTTTTTAATACGCAAAGTTGTAAATTAAATGGTATATTGCTTACACATGCCATGAGTATATTTGGAATAACACCCAAAATAATATTCTACTACTTCTCCTGAGTATGGGGATACCACATGTGTGAGACTTTTTGGCAGCCTAGCCGCATATAGGAGTCCAAAATCCAATGACCACATTGAAAGCCTTATGGTGCGTAAATTCCCCATAACCCCCCCCCACACACACACACAAATGACCCTTTTATGGAGTAGACACCCCAAGGAATTTAATAAGAGGCACGGTGAGTATTTTGCAGATTTCTTTTTTCCTTTTTCAAAACCTTGTGAGGAAAAAAATGTAGTTTTCTTTTCTTCAGTTTCCAAAAACTTGTGGCAACAAACGAGAGCTACAAAATACTCACCACGCCTCTTATCAAATTCCTTGTGGTATCTACTTTTCAAAAAGGGGTCATTTGGGGGGGGGGGTTGTACTATTGTGGCATTTCAGGGCCTCCAAAACTGTGATAGGTAGTCAGGAAGTGTAATAAGGAAATAAAGCCCCTTAAAAGCCTGCTGCTTCTTGGATTTTGGGGTCCTGTAAGCAGCTAGACTGCCAAAAAGTCTCTCACATGTGGTATTCCCATACTCGGAAGAAGTAGCAGAATGTATTTTGGGGAGTAATTCCACATATACCCATGTGTGAGCAATATATCATTTAAATGAGAACTTTGTGTAGAAAAAAAACAACTTTTTTTGTCATTTTCCAAAAACTTGTGGTTAAAAAATAAATTCTTCTACTGACTCAACATGCCTCTCAGCAAATAGTTCGGCGTGTCTACTTTCCAAAAAGGGGTCATTTGGGGGGGTTGTTATCGTGGCTTTTAATGCCCAGCATTAGACGCTTATGCCACACATAGCTCACTCTTCTAACCACTTGAAGACCAAACCTTTTCTGGCACTTTTTGTTCAGTATTTTTTGCTAGAAAATTACTTCGAACCCTTAAACATTATATATATTTTTTAAAGCAGATTCCCTAGAAAATAAAATGGTGTGCATTGCAATTTTTTATGTCACACAGTACTTGCACAGCGATTTTTCAAACGCTATTTTTTTTTTAAAAATGCATTTTTTTTTTCAATTTGAATGCGCAAAAACACAACATATTGGACAATTGTTTGGTAAAATATAAAAGATGATGGTATGCCGAGTAAACATATACCAAACATGATATGCTTTAAAAATGTGCATGCCCCATGCAATGAAGACAAACTGCATAAATTTTTAATATCCATAGGCGACACTTTAAAAGCCTTTACAGGCTACCATTTTCAACAGGACTCTTGATCTGATGTTTGCGACGATACCTCACATGCATGGTGCAACAACTGTTTACATACCGACACGGCCGATGCTTGCTTATACCGTTGCACGCACGCACGGGATTAGGATGCTTTCCCAATTTAAAAATGGTTTTTTTTTTATATCTGGTGAAACAGAACTGATTAAATGCTCGTAGCTTCCAGTTTCTTAGACTATAGAGATGATTGGCCCTATTCCAGTCTCCAATCAGCTCTATGGTCAGCTGGTAGAAATGCCATCAGTTCCCCAACGGCACGGGACTGCCCGAAAAAGTCATGGGGGGGGCATCTCCTCCCACTGCTTGTAAGAGCAATCCTGTGGCTAATTAGCCACTAGGATTGCTTTTACATGAAAGCCGATCACTGGCTGAAAAAAAAACGATACCAGATGATGCCTGCAGCCATCATCCTGGTATAACCACTCAATGTCCAGTGATGTACCGGTACGTCGCTGTTCCTTGGTGGATATATATGTTATGTTCTTTTTTTTAATGCAGTCTGTGGGCTGAAGGAAAAAAAGAGAAGAAATCTCTGCCAGAAAAAGTGTGTTGTATGCCCACCATTAGTACATATTGCCCTGCATCCACCCACTTCTAATGGTGGTCGAATATGAAATGTTCTTTTTTTTTTTTCGTTCAGCCCGTGAGCTGAATGAAAAAAAAAAAAAGAACATAACAAATTCCTCTATTCACATCAATCAATGTGGATGAAGAAATCTCTGCCAATAATTTTTTTTTAAAAATATATGCTGAAGCATCCACCCACTGGCCACCCCAGGCCCCCATGCTTGAGCATGTATGCTCTTTTTTGACTGCGGATGAAAAATCTCATCCAACAGCGCTGCACACACTTATGTATATTCTGAGAGCAAGACCCTGTTGCTGTCAGAATAAAAAGATCAGTGCTGCAGCTGAATGGCATTCCTGCAAAAAAAAAAACAGCAATGGTTAACAATAAAACAGTAACAAAAACACAGTAACTCAACAGAATAACGGTTTTATTGAAATCTGTGCCAAAAAAATATTGTAAAATATATATGCCGAAGCATAGGGATAAGCCACCCACTGGCCACCCCATGCCCCCATGCCTGGGTATATATGTTCTTTTTAACTGTAGATGAAACATCTCATCCAACAGCACTGCACACACGTATATTCTGATAGCAAGACCCTGTTGCTGTCAGAATAAATTGGATCGGTGCTGAATGGCATTACTTTTTTTTTGTATGTTTTTTTTACTTTTTTTTTTTTTTAAACTGTAACATGCAGATATTAGGGTCTCTCAGTTTCCTGAGTGCCTAACATCTTTCATGACCCTGTGTATATATGTGCCCTAGACTATGCAGTGCTGTACCCTATACTAATACTCCACTAGTGTATGGTAGCAATGGAAGCAGTCCTTGAGTCAGAGACCAGGTTGGTCAGGACAGAAGGGAAAAAAATGCGGGTGTAATGCCTAATTCCGTGCCTGCTACAGATACAACATCTTTTCTGAGGTGAATTTTGGGCTGGGGAACCAGGAATGGCATCAGGAAAATGCCTCTCATGCAGCCAGTTCATTGCATCTGTGTTGGCGGTTTGGGCCACAGCACCTTCTGGATACAAAAGGGCCGTGATGATCTTTTCCTGGAAGTTTAGGAAGGATCCACTACGTCCAGTTGCTTTGTAAAGCACAAAAGCATTGTACAGAGCCAATTAAAATAAATATACAGACACTTTTTTGTACCAGTGTCTGGCTTTACAGGAAACTAAGTATGGCTTCATCATCTGGTCGTTGAAGTCCACCCCCCCATGTTAAGGTTATAGTCGTGGACACAAAGGGGCTTCTCAACAACACCAGCTGCCGTAGAAATTTGGATGGCCGTGTCTGCGTGAATGGAAGACAGGACAAAACATGCTGTTTGTCCTTCCACTTCACTGCAAGCAATTCATTGTTTTTCAAGCAGGATTTCTCCCCCTTCCTAAGACAGGTATTTACAAGCCATTGGGGGAAGCCCCGGCGATTAGGTCACACGATGCCACATGCGCCAATTCCAAGATTGTACAAATGTCTAAATAGTGGCACGCTTGTATAAAAATTGTCCACGTATAAGTTGTAACCCATATGGAAAAAGTGTGACACCAAGTCCCGAACTATCTCGTCACTGCTCCCCATGTAGTCTGGGCATCCAAGGGGGCTCCACATGACTTTTCTTTCGTAAATCCAAAAATTACATGTATAGCCTGTTGCCCTCTCATAGGTCTTATACGTTTTAACACCATATCTGGCACGCTTGCTGGGGAGAAATTGTTTGAATACAAGGCAGCCAGAAAAATTGAGGGACTCATCAATGCAAATGTTTTGCTGGGGAGTATACACATTTGCAAATTTCTGATTAAGGCGATTTACGAGGGGCTGAATTTTGTGGAGCCGGTCATATTCAGTGTCACCCCAAGGACAACAGAGTGTATTGTCATTGAAATACATAACTTGCATTATATTCTCATATCTATACCTGGCCATGGCAGCGGAGAACACGGGCATATGGTGAATTGAGTCTGTGGACCAATACAACCGCAAATTCTTTTTTTTTCTAGTAATGCCCATGTTGAGGGTTAGGCCCAAAAAAACTTTAAATTCGCAATCCACAATAGGTTTCTATGCATATGGTCTGGCAAGCTTTGAATTTGGGTTGGCGGTGGTAAATTGTTATTGCTTTGATCCACAATCAATGCATACAGATCTTCCATGAAAAACAGCTCCAAAAAAAATCAAGGGAAGTAGTTAAATTTGCTATTTCCACCTGAATTCCGGGTTGGGCAGTAAATGGGGAAGTAGGGGTGCTGCTAATCAGGATTTGAAAGCACATCCGGAAGGACACTATGGGCTCTATGGGCATGTGTTTGAATTCTTGGTGGCTGTGGGACACTACTTGTGCCAGCCACCAAACCAGCTTGTACTGCCATGTCACCAAGTGATATTGCTGTGCTGGTATGAAAAATATCAGCACGTACTAGGCCGCTAGAGCTCGCGAGGTTAACCTAAAGGTAAAGTGGCATTAGTACTGGCACTTTGCTGCATATGAGAATCATCATGCAATTTTTACACTTCAACAACCTGGGAAAGGGGTCGGGTACGCCTGACCTTAGCAGGGACCACTACTTGGTCTGAGCTATCTGTCAGGGTGCCGCTGCTCTCTACAGGTTCCTATTCTGAGACTGATTCTGTCATTGAGGCTTCCCCTTTGCTGTTATCAGACATGCTCAGAATCCCGTAGGCCTCTTCACTAGAGTACCTTTCATTGGACATTTTGGCCACTAAATTTATAGTGCGACTCACAGGAATAAAGAGCACCTGGCTGTCAGGGACTGCTTGAACCGCTACCAAAAAATGTCAGGCCTGATCTTGCTAACCCTGCAGTTTTGTGTGCAATGAATCTACTGACACTGTGCTTGCTGGGGGAGAAGGGGGGGGGGATTAAGTGTACGGACTTAATGCAGGTGCCAAGGCTCATCCCGCTAACACTGCATTTTTGGGGACACTGTACTATTGTGAACACTGGTATAGTGCTGATCTGATCAAAGATATTGATTCGGTCAGACACTATACCAGCAATGGAGGTTTATTGTGTATGTGAGCATGTTCCTAGCAATCAAAGGGTTAAATGTAATATAAAAATAAAGCGTGAGAGCACTTGAAAACAAGCTGCTAGCATAAAAGGATAAACCCCTTAATCCTCAGTAGACAAATAAAAAATATGTATATGCAGCGCTACAACTTCACAATTAATAAATAATATCCAACGAGTTAAAAAATGGCAACGAGTAAAATGATGAATGGATGGACTAAATTAGAAGTTAATAATGACACATATCAAATATAGCTATATGAGAATGAAACAATGATGAAAAAGATGATTAGAACAAGAACATGAGTAGTCCAGTGAATTTGTGCATAAATGAAATCCGTGATGGGATAAATCAGAAAAGCATGTTTCCACAATGTGCTGAAAATATTCCAAATGAAGTATGCTTGCACTTACCAGAAGTGCAAGCAATATGCGCATGTATATCACATCAGAAGATAGGAGGCCTAGTGGTCGTCTGGGATCTGGTCACAACTGGGAAGATGGGGAGCTCCAATGGCAATCGCACATCAGGCAGCACTCCAGACTTTAACAGCTAACCAATCCAGCATATGAGTGATCGTGAAGACAACTCCTCGGGCAACTCCAAACTATATTAGCGTTGATGCGTAGCATAATGGGGACCTTAAATGGCTCACAAATGAAGCCACCAAACAAAAATGCGGTGATAGTGTAATAACGTTTTATTAATGTAAAAACAAAACCAAGATAGACTTATATGTCATGTCCTAAATGTGTGTCTTGTTTACTGTTTGCCATTCATGATGACGGTTGGGGTTTGTTAAAGGTTAAAGAGATAGGATATAGTCAGGTAATTTTAGGACGTCGTCCTCTGTTTTCTGATTTGCCTGAAGTGTTAGTTTTCCGCATTACCCTGTAAGGGGGGGAATTGGGAAATCAATTCAGCAGATAGAAGAAGAGGAGAGAAGGGAGGGGCACGGTACAGAAAGGTGCCCCTGCCAACTAGAACAGCTGGAAGATTGTGAACAGAGTGAACAGCAGCGCGTGAAGAGTCTTGGGTTTCTTTTAGGAAGACCAGAGACAGGAGGAGATGGGTCAGAAGTTGATAAGACCGGAGAAAGGAATGTTAGCACGTGAGCTGGTTGCACAGAGAGAGGGGGAACAGTATGTGAGGGGATTAGTTAAGTTAGCAAAAGTATGTGGAATTACAGATAAGGGAGGTCGACTACAGCCGGAAGCATGGCAGAAACTGATAAAAGAAAAGAAAGGTGTCCTAGTTGACAATAATTTACTGAGGACAGCAGAGGCTTGGTATAATGTAGCCAAGGCTATCCACAAAGAGCAGTGGACAGAAGAGGTATTGCAACAGGGAGGGAAAACTGTTTATGTATACCACCAATGTGTTAATATTGCAAAGGAACACCCACGGCCCTATATTTGGTCTGCAGACACTGGGATCCGCCCTTCGTCTACCGCCCTCTCCTCTGCCCTTCCTGCCCAGCCCAGTGCACTTCCTGATGGCAGCCATTTTGCTGCACCTGCATTGTCACTTCCTGGAGGCGGCCAATTTGGTACACCAAATCAGACATCCGGAGGGCCTATGCCTCGAGTGAGCCACCTCTACCCAGTGTGTCCGGTCTTACAAGCCGATGGTACATTCTACGTACCGCCGGATGTGCCGCGTGTGCCACCATGCCAGTCCTTGAACCTGACACGACCGCTGGTCCTGCGAGAGACAATTTTGTCCCCAATAGACCAAAAGGTTGCAAACATTTGCACTCAGGGTCAACCTGGTCAGACATATCTTCTTTGGATGAGGAGGCCGCAGGTCCGGAACTCCCTACGCTATCCACATACGCTTCTCCAGATGCCCCTCTTAGGCCACAGGCGACAGGAAGGACTCCTCAGGCAGGAAGACTGACCACATTGCCAGACCCCGAAAAGCAGCCCATGCCCTTTTATCTCAGGATGGCTCAGATCCAAAAGACATACTCAGCAGCCTGGAGAGACCTAGTCAGCCTGTGTGAGATAAAGGCAGGAGACTCATATTGGCCAATAATGGCACGAAGCCTTAACGACACCTGGCTTGTCGATGACAAAGCCTTCTCCTCTGGACTGGAATTTTGTACGCAACTGCATGACTGGGCCAAAGAAAGACTGGCCGATCAAGCCGCCACCCTTCGAGATATTACCCAAGATAAGGCAGAGTCAGTAGAAAAATTCTATAACAGATTGTCCCAGGTCTTTTCAGACCTGGGATTCAGCGCATACAACAAAGCCCATAATCAGATGATGTCATCAGCCTTTGTTTCGGGGCTGAGGGAACCAATATGGAAGGGTCTTATCATGGCTAGGCCTGTGTATCGTGTGGTGCCCTTAGACACTCTGCTGTTGGTGGCAAAAGGCCTTGAATCATCACAAGCTACCAAGAAGTCCACCCCTATTATGGTAGCAGACCCCTGGACACACACCTGGCCAAGGTCCTCAGAAGAAAATAAGCCCATTTGCTTCAATCGTGGCCGCCCAGGGCACTACAAGAGGAACTGCAGAGCCCCTCCCAGACGTCGACGGCCACAGTGGAATCAGGGACACATAACCAGCAACAGTCACAACAGCAACATCAAGCCCCTGGGCCCAGCGCGGATCACCTGGATCTTCTGCGCTAGAAAGTGGGCAAGCCTGTGTCATCCCCAATCTTGGCAGTGTCTTCAGCGGGTTCAGGGGGCCCATTAGCAAAAGTGACCTTACCTAATGAAGGGCACCCAACGACATTTCTAATTGACGCAGGTGAAGCCAGGAGCGTGATCAGATCAGAAGACCTGTGTCACAGACTCTGGCGGTAGCTCTATAGGTCCACAGTTTGGGGTCTAAGCCCCAGTCTGCTTGTTCACCAGAGCCCCTGATGGTGGGGAAGGACTTGGAGCAGGCTGAGACCAGGTCATGGCCCCCAGGTACACCCAGCTGCGGTAGAGGAGACCGCTAGTGTCACGTACCTTAGTAGTGAGCCTGACGTGAAGAGGCAGAGCAGACCAGAGCAGGATGCGGATGGATCCGTGCAGGATGGATGGATGCGGATGCACCGTGAGGCAAGCAGCGGAGTCAGGCGAGCTGGGTTTGGTATCCGAGGAGGCAGAGCAGACCAGAGCAGCAGGATAGTCGGGTCACAGGCCAGGTTAAGCAACAGGAGGTCCAAAATGATCAGGAGCAGGCCGAAGAATAGTCGGGTCACAGGCCAGGTTCAGCAACAGGAGGTCCAAAATGATCAGGAGCATGCAGAAGAATATCCAGAGACAAGCCAGGGGTCAGGGCAGGAGAAGGTCAACAGTAGTCAGGAGCAGGCTGGGTTCGGCAACAGGAAACAACTCAGAGTCAGGAATCTCAGGCAAGGGAATTAGACCATATGGCAATTTGGATCCTGCAGTGGCCTGTTTAAATAGCCCACCCGGCGCCGTCATTGGTGACAGGCACGCCCACGTAAGTGCCACCGTGCGCGCCTTGGTCCTAGTGCCCGCACGCCTGTAAGCCTTGTCGGGATCCCGCGCATGCGCAGATTCGTGCGCTGCGGCGATCTTCCCTGACAACCTGCCAGACCACTCATACCTTTCTGACATAGACATATCCTGTGTGGGGGTAGATGGAACCCCATGGTCTAATCCTCTTACCAGACCTTTACATGTTGGTCCATTCCCAGACTTGCTGGCCCGGTTTCATCGTGTCTTCGACGTGTCCCCTGAATCTCCTGGGAGCTGATGTGCTATCTATGCTCCAGGCCTCTATCACATTCACTCCTGATGGCAAGGTGGTCGTCTCATCACCACTAGAATAAGAAGACACATCTGCACTGTGCTCCATTCCCCTTCTGATGGCACTGCAAGAGACCCCTACCACCACCATCCCAGCGGATGTGCTGAGCAGAATCCCAAGTTGCCTATGGTCCACAGGACCCAAAGATATTGGACATTTAAAGGTACCCCCAGTTATGGTGGAGCTGAAACCTGGAGCTCCCCTACCCAGGAAACCACAGTACCCACTGAAACCAGCGCAATCTGAGGCCATTTCAAAGCAAGCCAAGTCCCTTGTGGCAAATGGTGCACTCATACCTTGTACCTCTCCATGCAACACACCTTTGTTCCCGGTGAAAAAAGAAGACACCCAAAGGGGAACCAGAGAAGTACAGGATGGTACAGGACCTCCGTGCAGTGAATGAAGCCACTGTCTTAGAGACACCTATCGTCCAAAATCCCCACACTCTATTCACAGGGGTACCTCCAACAGCAAAGTACTTCACTGTCATGGACCTGGCAAATGCATGCTTCAGCGTTCCCTTGCATCCTTCCTGCAGATACCTCTTCGCTTTTACCCATGAGGGGCAGCAATATACCTGGGCAGTTATGCCACAAGGGGCGCAAAATTCTCTGAGCCAGTTCTCCAAAGCCATGACCACCATCTTGGACACATGGCAAAAGGAACATCCGGCAGTGGTCCTTCTCCAATATGTGGATGAGCTTCTCCTCTGTGCTGATGACCTGCTCATGGCTGAAGAAGCATGGAGCAGCCATTGGACGATTAATGGAAGCACTCCTTCTAACCACTCAAGTGGCTATTCTGAAGGTAAAAGCTCCCGGGAAATTAAACTCCGCAGAAGCCAAAGGCAAAAATCTGGCAGATTTGGTGGAAAAACGAGCGGCCATGGGACCACCAGAAATGGAAGAAGGAATATCCGATGGTTACTAAAAGCTCAAAGCCTGGAGAGGGTATTACTATCTATCCAGGGAATTACACCTGTTACTCTAATTACAAAGGCAAAGGGAGGTTTCTGGGTAATTTTACAGAAGGTTATTGTTCCACCTACAGCAGCATTCCGGGGGTTAAGGTGCAGAATCAGACCCAGTCTCTCGGTGACATATACTGGATCTGTGGGGACCAAAAGATTAGAACCAGATTGGAAGGAACTTGGACTGGTGAGTGTGCTCTTGCAAAGGCCATTATGCCTCTCCACATCCTAGCAGAAAATACCCATGACCCAATGCCTGGCCGTAGGAGGAAGCGAAAAGCTCCTTCTGGTAGTTTTGACCCACATGTGTATATAGATGCCATTGGAGTCCCAAGGGGGGTGCATAATGAATTTAAAGTCAGAGACCAAGTAAAAGCAGGTTTCGAAACCCTGATTCCCATGATAACTGTTAATAAAAATGTAGATTGGATAAATTACATATACTACAACCAACAGGGGTTTGTGAATTACACCAGGGATGCCCTCCAAGGAATCATTGACCAGTTAGCCCCTACATCCTACATGACATTCCAGAATAGGATGGCTCTGGACATGATTTTAGCAGAAAAAGGAGGTGTCTGTAAAATGATAGGAGGAACCGGAACATGTTGTACATATATTCCTGACAATACTGGCCCGAATGGTAAGGTTACTCTGGCTATAAAGAAATTAGAAGACCTGTCAGTTGAGTTGAAGAAGAATTCAGGGATCACAGACCCGTGGGATCAATACTTCAGTTGGATGAGTGGGTGTCAAAAGATACTTGCCCAAATAGGGATAACTGTATTAATAATTCTAATTCTCCTGGCCCTGGTTGTATGCTGTGTTATACCATGTGTGAAGAAATTGATAAGCAAAGCTGTAGACAACAGCACACCTACCTTCCTGAACCAGGAGCAAGAGGATCTCCATATGATAGATGAAGAAAAACCTTATACCCCATTACGGTCCATCCCAGCCAACAGTAATCTCACAATTTTGTAGGGATAGCATCTGACTTCCTTATGTACAAAGTCTGTGGCAAGGGGGGTGATGAAATAGTCATCACCTGTCTAACGTACAGCATAAAAGAGTTCCAAGGTACATAAGGACAGATGAGCTAGGCTTTATAGGGACAGAGTAAAATAGTCATTCTAAGGGGGGACTGTGATGGATATAGTAAAATGCCTATTTGGTTTCTTGTTGAATATATACATTTTTTCTATATATATCTACTTTTATATTTTTATATTTCTAAATGCTTTGTGTGAATATATACATGTGTTGTGTGTATATTTGTTGTCTGCTGGTCTTTGTAGTCCTCCTTGCTCAAGAAATGTCTGCTCAACAACCCCTCCCTTCGAGCCAACTTGAAGACAAAGGAATATTTTTCTTTCTATAGATAAGACATCGGCCAAGATCACGCCTATACTCTGGAGAAGATTGTTTTCGTGTAGAGTAATCAATCAAAGACTAATATAATGCTTATGCTGTTCTCACGTGATGTTCGCATCATTTTGCATATATAAACTCACTTTTTCATTTCAATAAATTAGAGAAGAAGTTTTCACAGACCAAACGTGTCGGTGTGAGTTTCTTTATGTGCACACATTCCTGAGCTAGCCAGCAAGATTATTTAGGACAGGAGCAAATAATCACCGGACATTTAGTCCTCATCTAAATCAGAAGCACACGGATGTAGTGATACCCCTAAGAGGCTGATGGGTTTTTGGTTCCCCCTATTCCTGCAAAGCCAGGCCACACGCATTTTCAGCAGAAACCCATAGTCAGAAATCCAGTCCATGGGCTTGTTTTTGTTGTTTTATTGAGGGGAAAAAAACTTGGACGTTACTCCCGCTAAAGTGATATCAATCCCTTTACTGATCAGTAGCAAAGTTACCTTAGAGAGCACTTGGTCCCCTTGAGGGAACTCTCAAAGCCCAAGTTAGCAATACCACCAGCCCACCTGCTTGCCTTGAAGAGTATCCCAGAGCAAGGGATTTAGATAGCTGTGACACTGTCCTAATGAAAGCTTGCTGGATACTGCATCTGACAGCTCTCTCCCTTATAGGCCCTGGGGGTGTGGAGGTACTCACACTGTCCCCTGTATCCTGCTGCTATGGATGAGACTGCTTCTAGACCTTTCCTTGTACTAGTCTTGCTATCGCCTTCTTTAGACTGGTGTTTTGGGACTTTTACACTATTTAATATTTGGACTTTTAAATCATATTTTCACTTGTTATTTTGTTTCATGCATTTTGAACTAGGCTAGCGCCTACCTTTATTGATTTGTTTATACATTCATTAATGCATACAGTGTGTGCCAATTTTGCCACAATTAAAACTCGCATGAGCAAGCACATGGGCATACACGGAGAAAGACAAGACAATCTAAGCTTTTATTTATCAAGATAGCTATGAAAGGCATAATCATAATGTTGTACTTAATATAATGCTTCAGAGGCAATACCACAATATCCAATGAATGCCCTGAACCAGAAAATGGGTATCACTCAGATTTATTCCACCATGTTTCGCAGTTGTTATAAGGGTTCTTCTGAAATGCTGTCTTTGGCTTGCACTGAACACATCTCCTGTTTTTGTGTACAAGAAACTCATGTTTGATTCATCAGTCTACAGCACATTATAACAAACCAATGTGTGCCATTATTAACAGATAAAAATAAAAACTCGATCCATCTACATAAAGCTAAAAAAAATACAGATAGATACAAATTCAAATATCTAAAAAAATAAATAAATAAAATATATGGCCACAGGTGTTTAAAAGAAAGCACCTAGGCATGCAGACTGCTTCTACAAACAATTGTGAAAGAACGGGTCTCTCTCAGGAGCTCAGTGAATTCAAGCGTGATACCATGAGATAGTGATTTTACCTACAGGTAAGTTTAATTATCAGTTTACCTGTAGGTAAAAATGTCAGACACAAGTTTACTACCACTTTAAGGCTAAAGAACTGTTTTAAGCTGTGTAGGGCAGGTGCAGACCAGCATGGAACCCACTCACACTGCTGTAGCAGATGATGCAAGTCTGAAAAGAAGGGTCGCACTCAGCTGATATCATCCACAAGAAACTTTATTGGAGACTGCTCAGAGAGATCATGGTTCTGCCATGGTGATCGGTCTGAACAGTGGATAGCACAAGCTGTGTGTGACCCTCATTTTCAACTGACATAGAATTGTATTATTCTCAAAATTATGAGCAGATGTCCAGAGCACCCCACCCCCTGCCTTACATGAGATATCAAGAAACCCCCACCATCAGATGATTTGGCCCACAGGCCTTGGGTTTGACATATGTTTAGCACCCTCTTAAGATAGGTTGGTTAGGTAAATTTAATTGTTTTGGCTCCTCTGTAATGAGTGGAGCAGAGTGTGAATGTTTTGGGCCGATCTAAATGTCACTGGTTGCTGGTTTAATTGTTTCTTCTGGAGAATTCTAGAATGTAGTGGCCTGCAAAGTTGAATCAGCAACATGAATATTTATGTTGGCTCAGCCAATCCCTGGGGAAGGGGGCCCAGTAGGTGGTTGGAGAGTACATACTGTAAATAGCCTGGGGTCTGAAGCTGCCCTGTTCTTGTTAAGGGGGAGAAGTTCCCAGCCTGAAGGGCTGCTGCCCTTCTAGGCAGTCCAGCTTAAGTTCTACATGTGTTCATCGAGGTCCCAACTATACTAGAGCTGGGAGGGTGAAAATCGCTGGAACAAATTAAGGTATTTCACTAAGGAACTGATCTGGAGATTTCATGGGAGAAATGTCTTGCTGATATTGGAAGGAGGCATCCAAGTATCCAGGGACATTGTGAGTACAGACCTGAGAGTAGGATACTAGTGACTATTTGCTGCTACTACCCCTTGTGCATCAGTGACCATGCTTGCTTGGACTGGGAGATTTCTTATGGTGTCTCATTGATGTCCATTTTCTTGGCTTCTACCAGAGGGTCTGTTCTAAGAAGTAGTGATAAAGTGAAGTGTCCGGTTGTTACTGCACCACGTTAATGGAGTATCCCACAGCTCCCTATACCACATCCACGTTTATCCAGCAATGAACCTCCTCCCTCGAAAAAATAGACAACTCCTATACTGTTGATTGAGCCAGAAAGAGTGACTGTTGCTGTGTGCCTGGCTGCCGCTGCACTAACCTGGGAGAGGAACCTGTGGCAAATAAAAGGGCTCTTTTGAGGATGAGTGCTATATGTGTACTAGCAGTGGTGTATTTAGGTTTTGTGCTGCTGTAGGCAACACAAAATTCGCTCCCCATCCCCCGGTGAGAGGCTGACATTAACCAACAACACCCCTGCCCCCCCCCCATCGTGCCTCCCTCTACCATCGTCCCCATACACTGGCCACTCCCCTCCCAGCGAGAGAGAGAGAAAGACACTCACCTTCACAGCTCTGGACGTCCCCGGGAACGGGAGTCAAGCAGCCTCCCTCAGATCCCACCCAATCCCCAAGCTGCATGTGTCTCTTCATTCCGGGCGAGGGGGTGCTGCCCCCCCCTGAAAAATGCCATCCTAGGCAAATGCCTTGTTGTAAATATGCCCTGTGTACTAGAAGAAAGACCTCCTAAAAGGTCATACAATGAACACTTTGCATTGTTGGTAAAATTTTCTCTCTTATAACCACTGTGTTGGGAATATAGAGGAAGGGAAATAACTACTAAACTTTATAATAATTTTTTTTAGAGGGATTTTAGGGGAGATGATATACCTCCTGAATCCACAGTTCATTAATAGCCTGTAATTAATGAGCGTACCTATACATTAAAAATGTTTCTGCTGTCTCTTATCTATAGAACATGATGAAGGACTCTGCTTGTAACTGCTTTGTAAGATATTAATACTGTATATGTCTGTACCACGTTTATCTGATCTTGAAGACTCCAATAAATAATATATAATAAATACAAATAATCCTGAAAAAGATATCACTATTAAGTATTGTGTTGGGGGTTTTGTAACTCATTGGTAGTGCAAAACAGCGAGTTTACTCCATGACAGAATTGCCTTTTCAGGGCTTTTTCTGCCAACTTTTATTTAGAACAGAGTTCACAATGAATATCTTCCCACGCACGGGGTTTCCACCATCGAACGAGAGAACAGTATTCAGCATCCTGGATCTCTTTGCAGCTTTACCACTCAAGCAGGGGCGGACTGACAACTCATGGGGACCCTGTGTTCTTGCCCAAACTCAAAAAAGCCTATGAAAAAGATATCAGGGGCAACTCATGGCGCCCCCCCCCCCAGGCCCTCGGGCAGTGTCCGAGTTTCCAAATGGTCAGTCCGCCCCTGCACTCAAGCTTTTGACCTTTGGTCCTTCTGACCATCAAACACATCCCAGTGCTTGTGCACAAACACTGTACCTCCGTCAGCTTCTTGTCACCTGCAGGTCCCTGCTGCTTTGTCTCACTCACACAGGCTCGGGCCTCTGTCTGCCTGTCCTAGACATGCACCTCTCTCTGCTTCCAACACACTACCCACTCGACAGGGTGGGGCACTGTCCTCTAATCCTGTCTCTCCTAAGAAGCCAGCACACACCTGTGACTGCCATTTTACACAGTGCCATAGCCTTGCCCTGCCATAGTATATAATAATTGATGGCATTCAAGTTGGTATATTATGTTTGGGCTTAAAATACACACATTTAACAGCAATATATCTCAGAAATCTTAACAGGATATATGATTTTTTTAAAATATTGGCAAATACTAGCATGGTGCTCAATGTATTATTATTATTATACAGGATTTATATAGCGCCAACAGTTTGCTCAGCACTTTACAATATAATGGGAGACAATACAGCAACAATACAGTTCAATACAAGAGGGATAGGAGGGCCCTGCTCCTCGGAGCTTACAATCTAGGAGATGTAAAATAATTAAAAGAGAAGTATGGGCTTTAGGGAAAAAAAAACCATTATAGTCACCGCCAATTCGGTGCTGCATCTGTCCCCCGCCGGCTCTGCAAGGAGAACTGACACCACTGATTGCTTAGTTCTCCCCTCTGCTCTGAGCAGGGAGCAGTGACTGTCAGTCTCCGGCTCTCTGCTCTGCCCCTCCAGCACTCACTGGAGCACCGGGCTGTGGAGGGATCAAGAGAGGCTGCCTCAGGCTTTCGCTGAGAGGCTGAGCTAGCTGCTGGCCCTGGCTTCTGGGTGGATCCCGACCATATGGTCAGGATATTTTCAGAGCCTGGACCAGCTCTGTGATGTCAGCTGACAGTGGGCTTCAGCCCGCTGTCAGCTGAAAACGGGTCACAGATGTGCAGAACTAACTGCACTCTTGAGATCCATAGGTGAAGTACAGCCAAAAAAAGCTTTGGCTACACTTCTCCTTTAAATAAAAAATTAGTACTGGTAATAATTGATCAGTCTGTGCTTTAAACATGTGTTGACAAATGCTTCAAATAAATACAGGTGTCAGGTACCAATAGTTGCCATAAGCACTTCAAAACAGCTCGTGTGTGTGCTCTGGGAACTCAATGAATTTGTTTTATAAATGTCATGTAAAGGAATGTCATCTCGTATTGATGTGCACTGTGCCTGATCACCCTATGCAGAGGCTGGAGCATTGCTATGTGTAAGAGAGGAGATATGTCAGTTCTCCAACTCCACAGAAGTTGGAATTTTATCACATTTTGGGGACTCCCATGCTGCTCCTGAGGTCTGTTTTGATGCAATTATGGTAATCATTGGCAGCGTATGGTGCTTGTATTTATTTCCCAATTTTGATTTTTTCCGGCACAAGTGTGCAATAAAATAAAAGCCCTCCCTATACACTGTAACACAGCCTTATTCTCTATATCTCATCTTGCTTTTGCTTTGGTAGTCACTCCACGTTTACACTGCCCACGTTTAGGTAATATAAATATCTCTGCAGGTCAATGCTCATAATCACCTTGGACATTGCTGCACCTACAACCCTAGTCTCAGTACACATTCAGTCAAGCAAACTCGCTTATTATATCTTTGCCTTGCGTCACTCATGCCCAGAATTTTCTAATAACACCAGTCTTCAAAATCCAAACCACTGGCTTTTATTAAAACAATTTTTCAGAGATACAAGACAATAGTTCACTTGTCATTTAGCTTGCACACCCAAGATGACCAAATGAATAAGCACCAATTCACATCCACATAGAAAGTACTGTAGTTAGTATAGATATAACCTCCAGCAAATCTCATAATATGCAACATAAAGAATAATCATTCAAAGGGTAGGCAATCCATTAGGATCTATGGAACAAGTGTTCTAGATTCCCTGCCAGGTCACAGCAAAAAACATGAGACTGAGAGGCATTGGCTTGGGAAGGAGGGGGGGGGGGAGGGGTGTTATAGGGTTAAGAATCCAGTTTTCGTTATTCAAGATGCCAATTTACATTCCAAAGAGGTTCTGTTGATGAGTTTGGACATAAACAAGGCCTTTGACAGTGTTCTCTGGCCCTACTTGTTCTCCTTGCTACAGAGGATGGGCTTCAGTGATGGGTTTTTGGCAGGCATACATGCCCTATACGACTCTCCTAAAACAAGAATAAGGCAGATGCACTTATACGATAAAAAATGGGAGTCCTGGAAAGATTGTAGACATATATTGCATACTTAACAACATCCCCAGTAAAAGTTGGTTGACATATATTGTTGATAGATGTATCACTCAATCTCTTTTATCATTTAGGTCTTTCATGCACTCATAACTTCCTTTTTTCCTCTATCTTCTTTTTTATGTTAATATCCTTTTATGTATTGTACATTTCAAATATGCTTTATTTTTGTTGACAATATCACTTTTAAATGTGCTGTTGTTTTACTGTCTACTTATGTACAATAAAATCGTTTGTAAACAAAAAAAAAGAATCCAGTTTTCAGGTTTTAGTAACATATCAAAAAAAGGTATTGGAAACCATGAAGGGTATAGGGAGGAGAGGATAAGAAAACTGTAGAAAGATAAGCAGGGTTTGCACTGGAGTGAGTATAGAAGTGAGTGTAGTGGAATTGAATCAGGAATTGTTAGGCTATACTGTAAATTTGGATTGAGTTAGGAATACATAGTCATGGGACAGTGGCTAAGTGGTTAATACTTCTGCCTAGCAGCACTAGGGTTGTTGGTTCAAATCCCAACTATGACACTAATAAATAATACTCTTAATACATCTGCACTCTTGTGACCAGTTTTAAGCACTTTTTAAAGTCAGGATCAAGCCAGCTGCTCCCACACCCCCCACAGCCTGTTGCTGGAGGGGCAGAACAGAGAGCTGGTGACTGACAGTCACTGGCTCTCTGCTCACTGAAGACTGAGCGATCAGCTGTCTTTCATCTCTGGATGTAGAAGCAGCCGGGGACAGATTCTGCATCCACCTAGGTGAGTATGTTTATTATTTTACGTTCCCATACTTCTCTTTTATACCAAAGTTTAGTGCCACTTTAACTGTCTGTATTGAGCCTGTCCACCATTAGAGAGCATCAGTATTGTCCAGTAATATATGCTGCTGTAACAAGATTATCAAATCTACTGTTGTGAAAGAATTTAATCTTACCCCAAAGTTTATACGCATGTAAGAATAAAATCATAATTTGTGGCAAGATGATTTTTCAGTTCCAGTATCTTAGGCATATCAGAAGCTGGGGCTGACTCTGCACATCAAGCCCCACCTATAAATAAAATATAGTTTTTGGGTGGACTGCCTCTTCACATTTCTTTTTTATTTAAAAAAAACTATTTGATCACCCTGAACTATTTTTATCTATTTATTTTGTACATTTCCTTACATACGTTCTGCACTCAAATACACTATATTGCCAAACGTATTGGGCCACCCCTCCAAATCATTGTATTCAGGTGTTCCAATCACCTCCATGACCACAGGTGTATAAAATCAAGCACCTAGGCATGCAAACTGCTTTTACAAACATTTGTGAAAGAATGGGTCGCTCTCAGGAGCTCAGTGAATTCAAGCGTGGTACTGTGATAGGTTGCCACCTGTGCAATAAGTCCATCCGTGAAATTTCCTTGCTACTAAATATTCCACAGTCAACTGTTAATGGTATTATAATAAAGTGGAAGCAACTGCGAACAACAGCAACTCAGCCACCAAGTGGTAGGCCATGTAAAATGGCAGAGCGGGGTCAGCGCATGCTGAAGCATGCAGAAGTCACCAACTGTCTGCAGAGTCAATAGCTAAAGACCTCCAAACTTCTTGTGGCCTTCAGATTAGCACAACAGTGTGTAGAGAGATTCATGGAATGGGTTTCCATGGCCAAGCAGTTGCATCCAAGCCTTCTCCAAGTGCTATGCAAAGCATTGGATGAAGTGGAGTAAAGCACGCGGCCACTGGACTCCAGAGCAGTGGAGACGTATCTTCTGGAGTGACAAATCACACTTCTCTGTCTGGCAACCCAATGGACATGTCTGGGCTTGGCGGTTGCCAGGAGAACGGTACTTACCTGACTGCATTGTGCCAAGTGTAAAGTTAGGTGGAGGAGGGATTATGGTGTGGGTTTGTTTTTCAGAGGTTTGGCTTGGCCACTTAGTTCCAGTGAAGGGAACTCTTAAGGCATCAGCACACCAAGACATTTTTGACAATTTCATGCTCCCAACTTTGTGGGAACAGTTTGGAGATGGCCCCTTCCTGTTCCAACATGACTGCACACCAGTACACAAAGCAAGGTTGAGTCCTGACCTCAACCTGATAGAACACCTTTGGGATGAATTAGAGCAAAGACTGCGAGCCAGGCCTTCTTGTCCGACATCAGTGCCTGACCTCAGAAATGCACTTCCAGAAGAATGGTCAAACATTGCCATAGACACACTCCTAAACCTTGTGGACAGCCTCTCCAGAAGACTTGAAGCTGTTATAGCTGCAAAGGGTGGGCTAACTCAATATTGAACCCTATGGACTATGACTGGAATGCCATTAAAGTTCATGTGCATGTAAAGGCAGGCATTCCAATACTTTTGGCAATATAGTGTATCTATCATCTGCCTCAAAAAGGGGAAACATACTTAAGGAAAATGTTTTTATGTTTTGGGGGATAACTCCCACTGCTTTTTTTTTTTTTAGCATTTGATTAGCTGTTAGTAACTGTTATCCCTTTGAAAGATCAGCCCAACTAACAAACAGCACACCTCATGCAAAATGCAGAAGCAAGACCAAAAAAACTCAAGAGTTTGCTGTATACTACCCAGAGTATTTAATAAGTGGAGTCCTGTTCAGGTATATACTGAAATGGCGACTACCAGCTCTTCAGAGAAAGATGTTACAATTTTTTTGTTTTGTCAAAAACATCCATTTGACATAAACATCACATTGCACATTTGTATGCTATGATATATCTAGCTATTGATGGCAAATCTCATGGCAAAATAATTGGCTGTCATCTGGAAATTTTCTTAAGACTTTTGCACAATAGGGTGCAGCAGAAACTGTATAATCTGTCTGACAGACGTAAGTTCAGTTCACTATACTATAACATTTATTTGCCACAATTCCAATTTTAAGCCATGTGACCATTATTTTTTGCTGTCATTTCTGAAAATAACTGTTTTTATGGCAAATAACTTTAGTCAAATGAACCTTTCATCTCCTATGGCCATTCTTTTCCCCATAAAATGTCTTTATAGGAACAGATCAAAATTGTAGGTCTTGGATGACAACTAGATTCTATACGTATCATTATACACTCATTCTCCCGTATACAACACAATATAAAAGTCTATTTAAAGCCTATCTCGAGGCAAAATATGAACCACTCCCCACCCCCATTTAACCTATCCTGCACAATGTTTTTTTTCTAACCTTGTAAATCAAGATATATTCACCCAAGTCCAGTGTCCAGGCCCCACACTGGAGCTGTTTTTGTGCGTGGGGGGCAACTAATCGAGCAATGCAGATGTGCCTATGCCAGAGCAATGGCTCTAAGGAAGGGGGCAAGTTCTCAAAAACACATCAGTTGGCTCAGTCAACCATCTACCAGTTGGTGCTTGATAGCGGACATCTGTATATCGTGCCTGAGTGTGTTTACATGCTTTCAGCCTATCGGGATTGTGAGCATAATTTTATTCATTTCACCTTATAAAGTGCTAAAGATAATGCACTAGGCGTATGCACCATGTTTGTGTTTTCTAGAATTGAATTTCCACAATTCGAGAGGGGCTGCAATGCCAACCCTTCAAGTCTAGTTTGCATGTCTCTGGCACACTCTGCAACATAAAATGGGGGACTCCACTACTTCTGAGTGCTGAAGTGTCAAGTTCTTTGTACATTTATAGTTAACATCTGCGTGACACCTGCCTTTGACTGTTGCTTTAGCTGAGTAAAGGACATTTAACTGCTTTCCTGCCACCCTATAGCCGAAATACTGCTACAGGGCTATATATACGTGATTTAGCATTTCTGGGTAGGGGGAGCGTCTGTATGCAAACAATACAGATCTCTCCCCTGTCAGCTCCTGCACACTGCTTTGTATTGCTCTCCACACTGCTTTGTATAGCAGAACAATACAAAGCAATGTGCTTACACAGTGAAACACACACAGCACACAGAGAAACAGCACACAGATAACCCTTTGATCGCCCCAGATGTTAACCCCTTTCTGCCCAATGTCATTAGTACAGTGTCAGTGCTTTTTATTAGCACTGATCTCTGTATTAGTGTCACAAACCCCCCCCCCCCAGTGTGTCAGAATGCCTGTCACAGTACCGCTATAAGTCGCTGATCGCCGCCATTGCGAATATATAAAAAAAAAAAAAAAATTCCAGTACACCGACCGCCATTTGTAGATGCTACAACTTTCACATAAACCAATTAATTTACACGTATTGGGATTTTTTTTTAGCAAAGATATGCAGCAGAATACATTTTGGCCTCAATTTATAATGAAATTTGATTTTTTTAATTTTTTTTACTGGACATGTTTAATAGCAAAAAGTCAAAAATATATTTTTCCCGAGTCATCTTCTAGGACAGCTCACTTGAGAGATAGGGCTCCTCCCAGGAAACACCCGCTCCACCTTTTTTTCCCTTTATAGGCGTCCTCTCTCCCATTGGCCCCCAGTTTTAGTGTTTCCTCCGGCCAGGAAGGAGCTACGCCCGTTTTTTTATTTTTTTCTGGGCTCTCTGGCGGAGTACAGAGGGTCCCTGGCTGAGGCCCCCCTTCCTCCAAGCGAGGCAGGGGCCTTGTGGGGGGGGGGACCTTTCAGCCAGTTTCACTCTGGAATGCCCGTTGTAGGGTGGGGGCGTCGGCCCCAGATGGTCCCAGCGGGGCTCTCCAGGGGGGTAGAGCCCGCTCCGCCGACCGAGGCATTGGTGCCTTTCCCTGCGGGGTTTCAGGTAAGTCTTACCTGCTCCTAGGATCCCGGCAGCATGGCCAGGAGGCTCGGCTGCGGAAGGTCTGGACGCTGCGATCGCGTCACTTCCGGGCGCCGGGTGTCGTCACTTCCGGCGCAGGAGCAGGGAACGGCCGCCGCCATCTTGGAAATGGGCGGCGGACCGTGGAAGGAACCCGTGCCACGGCCGCTTCTCCACCGGCGGCCGTGAGAGGGGGGTCGGCGAGGGGGGATCGCAGGGGGGGGCGGAGCCCACCAGCCCCTGAAAAACCGGCGCACCGAGGCAGAGTCTGCGGCAGCATGGAGGCAGATCTGTCAGGAGCGGGGGAGGCCTGCAGTAAGGTAAGGGCCTTTGTTTGGCAACTCTCTTTTGTTTTTACCCCCCTCCCGGGATGATTGGGTACCCCCCACGCACACACAGCCCCCCTCTCCCCCCCCCCCAGGCCCACGGCTGGAGCTTTCACAGTGGCACAGGGGGGGAGGCGTTGCTGTTACAAACGCATGAACGCGTGTATCTCCTTGTCCCCAGATGGGCCCACAGGAGGAGGATAGAGGGGAGAAAGAAGCTCCTTGTGAGCAGAAAAAGAAGTGTGCCACTTGTAGGAAGAAACTGGCGAGCTCCTGGAGGAAGCAGCTCTGCCAGGGGTGCATAGACAAGCTCATCAAGAAGGAGTCTGGATCTCTTTTTAAAGACTTCCTACAGAATATGACACAAGAGATGTCCAAGACATTTCAAAGCTTCAGGGAACAGAAGCCGGGACCGGCCCAGGATGAGCCCCAACCGGGCACTTCTGGCACCCAAGGGGGGAAAAAGAGGAAGCTGGACATGGTAGCGCCGGTAAGGGACTGGGAAGAGGCCGAACAGTCGGACACCTCAGACTCGGAGGAGGGTGAGATTGAGGCTCAGGGCCCAAAGGCAGACAGGTTCCTTTTTCAGGTGGAAGACACGGAGGACCTGTTAAAGGTGATCTATGAGACCCTGGATCTGGAGGAGGAACAGCAGGACCTCTCTCTCCACGACCAACTGTACGCAGGGCTACAGGCAAAAAGCAGCCGTACATTCCCAGTACACCCTGCCCTATGGTCCACGATCAGGAGAGAATGGGAAGAGCCAGAGAAGAAGGCTTTCCTTCCCAAGAACCTCAAGAGACGTTTCCCCTTTAAGGAGGAAGATGCCTCGGTTTGGGAGACTTGCCCAAAGCCAGACGCCCCTCTCTCGAGGATCTCGAAGGACACGGACCTGTCCTTTGAAGACGGTGGGTCCCTAAAAGACCCGATGGATCGGAAAGCGGATGCCTTCCTGAAGAGGGCATGGGAAGCGTCCGCAGTGAATTTTAAACCTGCAGTGGCAACGACCTGTGTGTCCAGAACCCTGGATGTGTGGTTGGGGCAGCTCCGTTCGCATCTGGAACAAGGCACCCCGGGGGAAGAGATTCTGAAGTCCCTTCCGGTGCTGGAGAAAGCGGTAGCCTTCATTGCGGACGCATCAGCAGAGACCATCAGACTCTCTGCTAGATCTACAGCGCTCATAAACACGGCAAGGAGGGCTATCTGGCTGAAATCTTGGCAGGGGGATCTGGCCTCCAAGTCTAAACTCTGTGGCCTGCCGTTTGAAGGAAAACTCCTTTTCGGCCCGGAGCTGAATTCAGTCCTGGAAAGGTCGGCCGACAGGAAAAAGAGCTTCCCGGTCCCCAGCAGGCAGGTTGGACGGAAGGGGTTTCGCCCATCCAGGCGATACGCGTCGAGGGAAGCTAGGTTCCAAACCCAGCGCCCAGGCTGGGGCGCGAGAAAAGGCAGGAACGAGCCGAGAGGCAGGGGAGGTTTCCTTTTCAACCCCAGCCAGAATAGACTGCAAAATCACACCCTTTCCCACTGGGACGGCAGCCGAGCAGGTCTGAGTTCCAGGATCCGCATCACGCACGAAGGGAAGGAATCGCTAAGGTGGTGGGGAAGCATCCTCACCTTGGAGCGAGGAAGAAGTTGGAGGCTGGCCAGCCCAGTGCGGATCACCACGGATGCAAGCCTGACTGGTTGGGGCGCCCATATGGAAGACGGCCTGGCCCAGGGCACGTGGGGTGCAGTAGACTCCAGCAGGTCGTCAAATTACAGGGAGCTGTTGGCAGTTTTCAAGGCACTTACGACCTTTCAGGAAAAGATAAGGGGGAGAGGTGTCCAGATTCTCTCCGACAATACCACTGCAGTGGCGTATTTGAACAGGCAGGGAGGCACAAGGTCCCCAAGGCTGATGGAGTTGGCCGGATCCCTCCTGAGCTGGGCGGAGGAAAACCTGGAGTTCATCACGGCAGTACATCTGAAAGGGGACCTGAACCAGTTGGCGGATCAGCTGAGCCGAAGAGAGGTCATCCAGACAGAATGGTGCCTCAGCCAGTCAGCGTTCGATCAGATTTGCGCCAGGTGGGGCTCCCCCTCTATCGATCTATTTGCCAACGGCCAGAACACAAAGCGGGAAAGGTACTTCTGCCTGCAGAAGGACCCCAAAAGCGAGGGGATAGATGCGCTAGCCCAGCAGTGGGAAGGAGACCTCCTTTATGCCTTCCCTCCGTTCAGACTACTGCCGAAGGTGATACAGAAGATCCAGTTGTCCCAAGCCAAAGTTATTCTGATCGCGCCATTCTGGCCCAAGAGATCTTGGTTCTCCCGGTTGAAGGAGCTCAGTTTAGCAGACCCTTGGATGATGCCACCCACACGCGATTTACTCACCCAGGGGAGGGTGATGCATCCTCATCCAGAAAGGCTGTCCTTAGCGGCGTGGCTTCTGAGCGGGACAGGCTAGCAGAAAAGGGGCTCTCGGCAAGAGTGGTCGCCACCCTCTTGGATGGCCGGAAGAGGTCGACGAACGCCTTGTACGACAGGGTCTGGAAGAAGTTTTCCGCCTGGAAGGTCAGAAACGAAGCACCGGGCACGCCCATTTTGCATACAGTTCTTGAATTCCTTCAAGCCGGGGCGGATAAGAATCTGGCCGCCAATACCCTCAAAGTACAGGTAGCGGCTCTGTCGAACTTTCTCGAGCTGAGGTTGGCGGCAGACCCATTAGTAATCAGATTCCTGAAGGCCATCTCCAGGCGCCGTGCCCCGTCCTTGCCAAAACTTCCAACATGGGACCTGGGCACAGTCCTGAAGAGCTTTCAGCGGGGGCCTTTCGAACCGCTGGATGAGTGTTCGCTCAGATCTTTGACTCTTAAAACCATCCTCCTCACGGCACTAGTTTCTGCCCGCAGGGTCAGCGAGTTGCATGCCCTTTCAGTGATCGAGCCGTACTGCACCATCTTATTGGATAGAATCATCCTCCGCACGGACGCGGCCTTCCTACCTAAGGTCGCGTCACACTTCCATAGATCTCAGGAAATAGTAATACCTTCCCTGGAGGCCGATCCGGGCAGCGCGGAGGACTATAGCAGGTTAGACGTTAGACGGTGTTTGATCACGTACATGGAACGCACAAAGACATGGAGACACTCGTCCCGGCTTTTCGTCCTATTCCAGGGGCCAAGGAAGGGGGACGGTGCCTCCAAGGGCACCATCGCCAGATGGATCAGGGAGGCAGTTTCGGAAGGTTACAAGTCGGCAGGCCTGTCACCACCGCCCGGCCTAAAAGCCCACTCCACGAGGGCCACTGCGGCCTCCTGGGCGGAAAAAGGGGGGGCCTCCCCCGGACAGATCTGCAGAGCCGCAACGTGGTCCAGTTTCGCCACCTTCACTAAGCATTACAGGCTGGATCTGATCGGCAGCAAGGACCAGGCATTTGGCAGGAAGGTCCTACAAGCAGGGTGCCCGCCCTAATGTACGTATTTCTATTCTACTCCTCTCAAGTGAGCTGTCCTAGAAGATGACTCGGGAAAACGCAGTTATTTACCTGTTAACTGTATTTCCAGGAATCTTCTAGGACAGCGTAACTCCCCCCCGATTACTGTTTGATCACACAATTATGTGCAGGTATGTTGCGAACCTATGGGGGATGTCTTTATTACCGGTTTTCTTCTTTGTTTTCTCCTAGGCCTTCGGTCATATTCTTATACTGGGGGCCAATGGGAGAGAGGACGCCTATAAAGGGAAAAAAAGGTGGAGCGGGTGTTTCCTGGGAGGAGCCCTATCTCTCAAGTGAGCTGTCCTAGAAGATTCCTGGAAATACAGTTAACAGGTAAATAACTGCGTTTTTTTCCTCGCAAATTGTCAGTTTTATGTTTATAGCGTAAAAAATAAAAACCGCAGAGGCGATTGAATACTACGGAAAGAAAGCTCCATTTGTGGGGAAAAAAAAGAACATAAATTTAATTTGGGTGCAGCGTTGCATGAATATGCAATTGTCAGTTAAATTAACGCAACGCTGATGACCTATTTTTTTTTTTTATTTCTTTTATTAGATTTTTTTAATTACAAAAAGAGAATTACATAATAATAAATTTGAGAACAGAAAAAGCTAAAAACGATAGCAAGCATCTCCCGTGTATCCCAATTACCTCATATCATGTTTTCACTTAACCCCCTCTTCCCTCCCCTCTCCCCCCCAAATTCCCTAAAACCACACCACTTTCTCATCTTTCTTATCGTTATCAGTCTGTATCTGTATTCCCTTCTTCCTGTCCCCTTCTCTCTGTGGGCCATCCATAAAAGCTCCCCCAAATACTCATTTACTTATATTCCAAGCAAATCCACATATCTTTTACTTGTTTTAAAAACCAACCACTTACACCATGTTTTACTAAATTTTTCCATTTTATCCTCTTCAATATGACACAGCTCCTCCATCCTATAAATTTTAGCTTCTCTATTTACCCAGTCATTCATACTTGCTGGATCAGGGGCAAGCCAAAATTTGGGAATCAGGCTCTTTCCTCTCTCTAGACCCCTCTGACCATCCTTTTAGGTCCAGTTTCTGTAAATCTAATTTTTCACAAAATTCATTAAATTCTTCTGGAAATCTCAGTCTCGCCGATCTTCCATCTTTCCACCTAATTAGACATGCTGGAAAACCCCAGTTACATGGAATTTTCTCTATCATATGGTCCAGCAAAGGTTTCAAAGTTCTCCTTCTAGTCAGTGTCTCTAGGGAGATATCCCTGAAAATGTGCAGGGTTGTTTCATCATATTTTATTTCAGTGCAATCCTGCATTGCTTTCCATATTCGCTCCCTGTCTCCCAAATGATGGAACTGGACAATCACATTTCTGGGATTTTCTACCGATATTCCCTTTGGTCATCTAACCCTATGCACTCTTTCAATTTATCTTCCACTGGTTTTCCCATAATTGGATTATAGATTCTCTCCACTTTCTCCTGTAGATCCTCTTCCTGTCCCGATTCTTCTGGAAGACCTCTAATCCTTAAATTATTTCTTCTATTGTGGTTTTCCTGATCTTCTACCATAAACGATAACTTTCTCTGTTCTTGTTGTGCATATCCCTCCATTTTCCCCTCAGCTTCTTTAATTCGGGTTAATATCCGACCCAAACCAGTGCGGAGTGTTCCGATCTAATTTTTCATGGTCATCTCTAATTTTGTAAACATTTCCACCAACTAATTTTTTAGAAGTGATTGTGACATAAGTCCTTGCTATTCCATATTTCCTGCACTTTATTTATAGGTTCTTTACAGTGGTTCCCTTCCACTATTCCGGTTGAAAGTCTGGATTGATCTCTTTCATATTTTTTTGATCTTTCATAATGATTCTCCCATGCTTGAGACTCAGAGCTTTTATCCCTGTGGGTGCATGTGCTTTCTTATGGTGCTAGTATTTACGCTTGATTGGCAGGTTTGTGGTCCCCCCCCCTTTAGTTGATCTACTCTTCATTGCTGAGGCGTTTCAGCAAATTGCCCTCTGTTCCTTTATATAAGAAATGTTAACTCCAGGACAGCCCACTTTTCCTTCTGCGAATTAGTCCTAGAAGTCCCGTTATACTTTATTATAAAAGGGGACCCTCCAACCTCCAAGGCCCACCATACATAATCTTTTCTTTCGCCACAGTCATCAATACATGTACCAATTTATTTCAGGAAATGACAGTTCTTAGAAGATTTTATTAATCACTACCTGCGGCAACTCACCCTCCACTTGCGTGCCGAGTATACGTAGCTGTTCATCCTCTCTCCCAGCCAGGAATCATTCTGAAGGGCCCCCTTCAACTCTGCGGTCTTGGGGCATCTGGGGTAGCTTCCAGAACTCAGAGTAAGCTATTTTATTAATGTCCAGGAAGGCTGGATGTTCCTACTGCGTGGGCTGCCAGGCTGCTGCCTTATTTTGCTTCAGGGCTCTGAAGGACACTGCACCCCCTTCGTTCAGGGAGCTCCACGGGCACCCCCGGGTCCTTACGTCCTCCAGCTCCTCTTCCAGCCGCCAGAGCTACCGAACCTCTCCGGCCCTCAGTCCCCATCGGACGCCCACAGATACCGCCACTCTCACTGACCAGCCACAGATGTCTCCCAGGGACCTCCACCGCACCGGCCGCCAGCAGAACTACTGGCAACCAGACTGCTCACCTTCTGGCCGCTGGACACAGGGCCCGAGTAGGTTAAACTTTTGACACTACTTTTGGAGCTCAGACAGGCGTCTGGAACTTATCCAGCACGCTGCTTCACAGTGCCATGCTCCAGCTCCTCCCCCCCGAGCGCAAAATGACCTATTGATGAGGTCATAAAGTGAGGTGAGCAGGCTTTTCACCTAATGGTGGTGGCATGGTTGGCACTGAAGAAGAGAGATTTATCTTATACACATTGCACAGTGGTGTTATAAGAGACTTTTGTATTGTTTAATATTTATTTTTATGAGATATTAGTCTGTTGTGCTACACTTTATTGTTATTCATTTAACTCTTGTAATAGTTTATGCTGAATACTCTGCAATATCCTATTGTACCATACCAGGGCAATTTATCAATAACAGGCACATTTTTAAATTGACCACATTTATATGTTCCACTATGCACTTGTTAATATACCGTATTTGCCGGCGTATAAGACGACTTTTTGACCCTTGAAAATCTTCTCAAAAGTCGGGGGTCGTCTTATACGCCGGTACACATGTTAGGGGGGCTGCGGCATTAAGTACAGGGGTTTGCAGGGGCTGACGTCTCTTACCTGGATCCAGTCCCACGACGATCCGGTCCAGGAAGCACGGCGTCTCCTTCAGTTCGGCCACTGGATGTTCGTGCGGCTACGCCTCCTCACCGGTGATTGGCCGCCAGAACTGTAGCTCAGGAAAGGCACACAGGCGGCCAATCACCGGCGAGGGGGCGGAGCCGAGCGGCCCCGCGAAAATTGAGTGCCGGAGCAGCAGGTAAGTGCTCTGTGTAGAGGTGCTGCTGCAACCACATATGCTGGCTGCAGCAGCACCGTACTAGAACAGGGTCAGCAAGTGTCAGTGGGAGGAATAGTGCCCCATCATTGGTGTCACTGATACCAATGATGGGGCACTATTCCTCCCACTGATACCAACGATGGGGCACTATTCCTCCCACTGACACCAACGATGGGGCACTATTCCTCCCCCCCACTGACACCAACGATGGGGCACTATTCCCCCCCCACTGACACCAACGATGGGGCACTATTCCTCCCCCCACTGACACCAATGATGGGGCACTATTCCACCCCTCACTGACACCAATGATGGGACACCATTCCTCCCACTGACACCAATGATGGGGCACTATTCCTCCCACTGATACCAATGATGGGGCACTATTCCTCCCACTGATGCCAATGATGGGGCACCATTCCTGCCACTGATACCAATGATGGGGCACCTATTCCCCCCACTGATACCAATGATGGGGCACTATTCCTCCCACTGATACCAATGATGGTGCACTATTCCTCCCACTGACATCAATGATGGGGCACTATTCCTCCCACTGACATCAATGATGGGGCACTATTCCTCCCACTGGTGTGCATTGGAAGAGGGGTAGTCTTATACGGCGAGTATAGCCCAAACACTACATTTTAGCAGGAAAAGTAGGGGGGTCGTCTTATACGCCCAGTCGTCTTATACGCCGGCAAATACGGTATATGAAAATAGTGCCTGACTGCACTCCTGTACCGTAAACTCATCAGTAAACCAAATAAGTGTAATTGGCTTCAGTGCTCATTCCCCATCCATAGACATATTCCCGAATATGCTTTGTCCACGTGGGGCTTAGTCATAGAAGCTTCTTTCACTTATTAAGTTTACTTACTGTATGTACGGATACAGTGTGCCGGTACTGAGTGCTTATATCAAGCAGAGTTTGATGAGCCAGTGTCTTTCTCCTCCAGGACGAGCCATCAATGTAGCCAGTGGAGATGCTATTCACTGAGCCATCTGAGCGGTATCATTTTTTTATGTTTTGGACCCTTGTTTAATATATGTTAGTATCCTATATGCAAGTCTGTATGATTGGGGGGGGGCAGGTGAACTTTAAAAAGATATTTGTGTACATGAAATATTTTATTAATTCATAATTATTTCTTATTACAACACAAGTAATACAAATAGGCTACTTCAGGAAAGATACACAGATACTGTTTTATGTACAATAATTAAATGTTGCAATAAAATATAAATATTTTAGTAGAGAAAAAAAAGAAATATGTCACAAGTTTTTGTTATGTAAAATAAAAAAATGGAATGACAAGAGTATACAGCAAGTTGAAGTGTAAGTGGTGAAAATGAACCACCTGCTTACATCAATTTCGTGGACAATGGGATCTTTATATTTACAAAAGCCTAGTAAAAGGTAATATCCAGGGTTCTTAGTGCTCAGCAGTTGCACTCTCCTGCTCATTGTCACCATTTTTCGGGGGAGCTTCTCCTGGTATTAGACACTGCACCTCCTCTGCGTTCAGAGCCACTTTCTCTGGCTGAAGCCATCGCTTCAAATGTTCTAGCGTGCTGGAAATGTGAAAATTGAAAAAAGAAAGAAATCAATAGGTGTAGGCAGCTAAAAATAAAGTCAAGGCAGTTTAGTTTAAGTAAGGATAATGAGCTGTGATTTAATAAGTTAAAGCTAAACTGGAGATTAGACAAAGTTCTTTCTTGCAGTGGGCCCTGAACAGTTTAAATGCTTGTTTATACTATTTACCGTATTCCTGGCTCTAGCAGGCTTCCCCCATCCATGTGACTAGTCCAGTGGTGTCATATCTCTAAGGTGCTGCCGTTTGCATGCTCACCTCCTATATGTACAATGCAAGGTTGTTAGCCCTGCACTGTATGCATTGATGCTGAAGGTCCACCCTCAGCCCCGAAACTTCTTGTAGAATGAGTTTCTACATCCCAAGTTTTTAATTTTTTTTCACTCAATAAATTTGATATTTAATTTTTTTAATTTGCTTATGTTAATAGACTTGACAACCTCATTCTGTTTATTAGGAATGAGTTTTGTATATAATCATTCATTGCTGTGAATGCAGTAGGCTTTAAAGGCTAAGTTCACCTCCTGAACATGTTACATGTTCCCTGTACCTGCCGTCACATTTTTAAATCAACATGGCTGTGAGGGCTCCGCCCACACAGCAATGTCCTTCAATCAGAGAAATCTGTGAAAGAGAAAACTAGAAGTTCTGTCTGCCACTGCGGCTGACAGACTTATAGTTTGAGTGGGCCGTGAGCGTACTGATTAGCATACTTGTAGTCCATTCAAATTTCCCCCCAGCTTCCAAGCTAACAGCACATACACAGGTACAGGCTAAAAGCTGGAGGGAGACTGCAGGAGCCTGAAATTGAAACCCTTGATCTGCTGATGACAGGTGCAATACTTTGCAGGCTTCCGTTAAAAAAAAATAATAAATGCACATTTTTTTTACCTTCATGAATACCAAAAATAATAAAATGCATGTTAACTGCGAACTTATCATTTAAGGTACACTATATCTTGCCAAAAGTATTGGGCCGCCTGCCTTTACGCACACATGAACTTTAATGGTATCCCAGTCTTAATCTGTAGGGTTCGATATTGAGTTGGCCCACCCTTTGCAGCTATAACAGCTTCAACTCTTCTGCGAAGGCTGTCCACAAGGTTTAGGAGGGTGTCTATGGGATTGTTTGACCATTCTTCCAGAAACGCATTTGTGAGGTCAGGCATTGATGTCGGACGAGAAGGCCTGGCTTGCGATCTCTGCTCTAATTCATCCCAAAAATATTCTATCGAATTGAGGTGCAGGCCAGTCAAGTTCCTTCACCCCAAACTAGCTCATGCATGTCTTTAGGGACCGTGCTTTGTGCACTGGTGAACAGTCATGTTGGAACAGGAAGGGGCCATCCTCAAACTTGGGAGCATGAAATTGTCCAAAATGTATTGGTATGCTGACACCTTAAGAGCGCCCTTCACTGGAACTAAGGGGCCAAGCCCAACCCCTGAACAACAACTCCACACCATAATCCCCCCTCCACTACACTTTACACTTGGCACAATGCAGCCAGGCAAATACAGTACTCCTAGCAACCACCAAACCCAAACATGTCTATAGGATTGCCAGACATAGCAGCATGATTCGTCACTCCAGAGAACATTTCCACTGCTCTAGAGTCCAGTGGCAGTGTGCTTTACACTACAGCATCCAACGCTTTGCATTGCACTTGGTGACGTAAGGCTTGGATGCAGCTGCTTGGCCATGGAAACCCATTCCGTGAAGCTCTCTATGCACTGTTGTTGTGCTAATCTGAAGGCCACACAAAGTTTGGAGGTCTTTAGCGACCAACTCTGCAGAAAGTTGTCCACTTCTGTGCACTGTGTGCTCCGGCATGTGCTGACCCCTCTCTGTCATTTTACGTGGCTTACCACTTCGTGGCTGAGTTGCTGTTGTTCGCAGTTGCTTCCACTGTTATAATACCACTAACAGTGGACCATGGAATATTTAGTAGCAAGGAAATTTCATGGATGAACTTATTGCACAGGTGGCAACCTATCACCGTACCACGCTTGAATTCACTGAGCTCCTGAGAGCGACCCATTCTTTCACAAATGTTTGTAGAAGCAGTCTGTATGCCTAGGTGCTTGATTTTATACACCTGTGGCCATGGAGGGGATTGGAACACCTGAATCCTATGATTTGGAGGGGTGTCCCAATACGTTTGGCAATATATAGTGTATATGTAAAACACTAATTACTAAAATCTCATTTAACCACATGCCCTCCTGAGGATTTACCCCCCTTCCTGACCAGGCCATTTTTTGCTGTTCGGCACTGCGCTATTTGCTGTTTTGCAATGCTGTACCCAAATTAAAATTGTTCTTTTTTTGCGCACAAATAGAGCTTTCTTTTGGTGGTATTTGATCACCTCTGCAGTTTTTATTTTTTGCGCTATACACAAAAAAAAAGACCGAAATTAAAAAAAAATATATATACATATATTTTTCACTTTTGGTTATAAAATATATCCAATAAACTCAAAGTTAGTCAAATTTATGCTAAAATGTATTCTGCTACATGTCTTTGGTAAAAAAAAAATCTCAATACATGTATATTAATTGGTTTGTGTGAAAGTATAGCGTCTACAAACCACGGTAAACATATTGGAATTTACGTAGCTTTTACTTTCTGACTGCCTATAACATTTCTTGAGGTGCTAAAATGCCAGGGAAGTACAAACCCTCCTTTTTGGAAAGCAGACACCCCAAGAGTTTTGCAGAGAGGCATGTTGAGTCCATGTAACATTTTATTTTTTTGCCACAAATTTTTTGAATATGACAATTTTTTTTTTTTTAAACACAAAGTTGTGATACATTGCTCATGCATGCCATGGGTATATGTGGAATAACACCCCAAAGCACATTCTTCTACTTCTCCCGAGTATGGGGATACCACATGTGAGACTTTTTGTCAGCCTAGTTACATACAAGCCCCCAAAATCCAATGACCACCTCCAGGGCATATTTCCTCATATCACCTCCCCACTACCTATCACAGTTTCAGAGGCTTTAAAATGCCAGGATAGTACAAACACCCCCCCCCCCAAATGACCCCTTTTTGGAAAGAAGACACCACAAGGAATTTGGTAAGAGGCATGGTGAGTAATTTACAGATATCATTTCTGTCACAGGGTTTTGAAAAAGAAAAAATTTTTTTTTTTTGTTTTCTTTCTTTGTTTTTCCAAAAACATGTGGCAACAAATGATGTCTGCAAAGCACTCTCCATGCCTCTTAGCAAATATCTATCTAAATGTCTATTTTCCAAAAAGGGGTGATTTGGGGGGTTGCTTTTACTATCCTGGCATTTCCCCCACCAATGACCCATTTTTGAAAAATAGACACCCCAAGTAATTTGATAAGAGGCGTGGTGAGTATTTTACAGATATCATTTTTGTCACAGGGTTTTGAAAAATAAAAAAAGAAAAGTGAAAAAAAGTTTTTGGTTTCTTTCTTTGTTTTCCAAAAACAAGTGGCAACAAATTAGATCAGCAAAACACTCAGCAGTCTCTGAGCGGCTCCTGCAGCACATACGCAGTCTCTGAGCGGCTCCTGCAGCACATACGCAGTCTTTCACCATGTCCTGTATAAAGTCTGCAGGAAGCCTCTGACCGTCTCCTGCAGAATGCCTGCAGCCTCTGACCGTCTCCTGCAGAATGCCTGCAGCCTCTGACCGTCTCCTGCAGAATGCCTGCAGCCTCTGACCGTCTCCTGCAGAATGCCTGCAGCCTCTGACCGTCTCCTGCAGAATGCCTGCAGCCTCTGACCGTCTCCTGCAGAATGCCTGCAGCCTCTGACCGTCTCCTGCAGAATGCCTGCAGCCTCTGACCGTCTCCTGCAGAATGCCTGCAGCCTCTGACCGTCTCTTGTAGCATGCCTGCAGCCTCTGACCGTTTCCAGTAGCATGCCTGCAGCCTCTGACCGTCTCCAGTAGCATGTCTGCAGCCTTTGACCGTCTCCAGTAGCATGTCTGCAGCCTTTGACCGTCTCCTGTAGCATGTCTGCAGCCTCTGACCGTCTCCTGTAGCATGTCTGCAGCCTCTGACCGTCTCCTGTAGCATGTCTGCAGCCTCTGACCGTCTCCTGTAGCATGTCTGCAGCCTCTGACCGTCTCCTGTAGCATGTCTGCAGCCTCTGACCGTCTCCTGTAGCATGTCTGCAGCCTCTGACCGTCTCCTGTAGCATGTCTGCAGCCTCTGACCGTCTCCTGTAGCATGTCTGCAGCCTCTGACCGTCTCCTGTAGCATGTCTGCAGCCTCTGACCGTCTCCAGTAGCATGTCTGCAGCCTCTGACCGTCTCCAGTAGCATGTCTGCAGTCTCTTACCGTCTCCAGTAGCATGTCTGCAGTCTCTGACCGTCTCCAGTAGCATGTCTGCAGTCTCTTACCGTCTCCAGTAGCATGTCTGCAGTCTCTGACCGTCTCCAGTAGCATGTCTGCAGTCTCTGACCGTCTCCTGTAGTATGTCTGCAGTCTCTGACCGTCTCCTGTAGTATGTCTAGCACTAAAGAATATGCGCAACCCTCACATCAAGGTCATTATTGGCTGTCTGCTCTGCTGTATATAGGGGCTCCTCATATTTACAGCCTGAGCCTTTGATTGGCTGCCAACAACCCATAGCTTTTTATTATTGGTTGAATCTGAGAAGATATCTCTTGACCTACCTGCTATCAACATCACTTGTTCCAACATAAGCCTCAGGTTCAAATGTCTCTTGGAGAAATCGATCCCAACATTCCTTCTTTGCCTGGCCTAAAGAATGCAACATTTCTTTGGAGGTCACTTCATGGGTCTGACCTTTAATTTTCTGTAACCTGCGTTCTGAAGACAGAGAAACAAGTTTACTACAGTAAAATGACTAGAAATCACCTACACTAGCACACAAATAATGCGTAGAGCAGTTTTTCCAAAACTAACGGCAGGAATAGTCACCTATTCTCCAACGGTCAGTTCCCATGAGGTCCCTTACCGGCATCTTCTGGGTACCTGTCTTCGGCCATCTTGATTGGCCGGTGTAGTATGACATCACTCCAGTGCATGTGTAAGAGTCATTCCTCCCACCACACTGGTACTGTACCAGAAATGTAAACAAAGCAGAGCATGTGCAGCTTCATGTACATTCTTCAGAGGATTGTGAACAGGCAGGCAAGTGTATTTTACTGCAGAAGAGACTTTGCATGTCTCTTCTGCAAAATAAAGGGCCTGCCTGCAATTTTTTAATTTTTGCATTTAGTTCTGCTTTAACCAGGGTTTCTCCAGAAGTTCCCAGAGGCTGCATAAAGTGGTATTAAACACAAAAACAAAAAGAGTAACACATAGCAGCTTAACAATTCTTAGATGTAGTGGCTGCTTTAGTTTTCTTTTTTTGCTTTATTTTCATTGAATCGCCAAGTGAAAATAAAGGAAGAAACAATAAACTAAAAAAAAAAAAAAAAAAAGCAATTGCAGCCACCACATTTAACCACTTGCCCTCCTGAGGATTTACCCCCCTTCCTGACCTGGCCTCTTTTTGCTACTCGGCACTGCACTAATTCAACTAATAATTGCGCAGTCATGCAATGCTGCACCCAAACAAAATTTACGGCCTTTTTTTCACACAAATAGAGCTTTCTTTCGGTGGTATTTGATCACCTGTGCGCTTTTTATTTTTCACACTATATACAAAAAAAAGACAAAATTTTGAAGAAAAACAATATTTTTTACTTTCAGCTATAAAAAAAAGATAGTAAACTCAAAGTTACCATATTTTCCGGCGTATAAGACGACTTTTTACCCCTTGAAAATCTTCTCAAAAGTCGGGGGTCGTCTTATACGCCGGTAACGGCATGCTGACACTTTTTAGGGGGGCGGCGCGGCCCCGCCGCCCCCCCCCTTCCAAGGGACACTAAATACAGGGGTGGGCAGGGGCTGCTGTCTCTTACCTGGCTCCATTCCCACGACGATCCGGTCCAGGAAGCGCGGCTGCTCCTTCCTTCGGTTCGTCCACTGGATGTTTGCGCGGCTGCTCGGCTCCGCCTCCTCACCGGTGATTGGCCGCCAGAACTGTAGCTCAGGAAAGGCACACAGGCGGCCAATCACCGGCGAGGAGGCGGAGCTGAGCGGCCCCGCGAAAATAGAGTGGAGATGCAGGTAAGTGTGCCGTGCTTAGGTGCTGCTGCAACCACATATGCTGGCTGCAGCAGTGTCGTACTGGAACAGGGGTCAGCAAGTGTCAGTGGGAGGAATAGTGTCACTGATACCAATGATGGGGCATTATTCCTCCCACTGACACCAACGATGGGGCACTATTCCTCCCCCCCCCCACTGACACCAACGATTGGGCACTATTACTCCCCCCCCACTGACACCAATGATGGGGCACTATTCCACCCCCCACTGACACCAATGATGGGATACTATTCCTCCCCCCCCCACTGACACCAACGATGGGGCACTATTCCTCCCCCCCCCCACTGACACCAATGATGGGATACTATTCCTCCCACTGACACCAAAGATGGGGCACTATTCCACTGACACCAATGATGGGGTGCTATTCCCCCAATGATACTAATGATGGGGCACTATTCCTGCCACTGATAGCAATGATGGGACACTATTCCTCCCACTGATACCAATGATGGGGCACTATTCCTCCCACTGACACTAATGATGGGGCTTTATTCCTCCCACTGACACCAATGATGGGACACTATTCCTCCCACTGACACCAATGATGGGGCACTATTCCTCCCACTGATACCAATGATGGGGCACTATTCCTCCCACTGATACCAATGATGGGGCACTATTCCTCCCACTGATACCAATGATGGGGCACTATTCCTCCCACTGATACCAATGATGGGGCACTATTCCTCCCACTAATACCAATGATGGGGCACTATTCCCGCCACTGATACTATTGATGGGGTGCTATTCCTGCCACTGATACCAATGATGGGGCACTATTCCTCCCACTGATACCAATGATGGGACACCATTCCTCCCACTGATACCAATGATGGGGCACCATTCCTCTCACTGACACCAATGATGGGGCACTATTCCTGCCACTGATACCAATGATGGGGCACTATTCCTCCCACTGATACCAATGATGGGGCACTATTCCTCCCACTGATACCAATGATGGGGCACTATTCCTCCCACTGATACCAATGATGGGGCACTATTCCTCCCACTGATACCAATGATGGGGCACTATTCCTCCCACTGATACCAATAATGGGGCACTATTCCTCCCACTAATACCAATGATGGGGCACGATTCTTCCCACTGGTGTGCACTGGAAGAGGGGTAGTCTTATACGGCGAGTATAGCCCAAACACTACATTTTAAACAGGAAAAGTAGGGGGTCGTCTTATACGCCGGAAAATACGGTAGTTATAAATTTAGGCCAAAATGTATTCTGCTACATGTTTTTGGTAAAAAAAAAATCCCAATAAGTGTATATTGATTGCTTTGTGTGAAAGTTATAGTGTCTACAAACTATGGTATAGATACTGCAATTTACGCCTTTTTTTGGCTATACAGCGCTGCACTAGTTTAGCGGACAATTGCGTGGTCATGCAATACGGTACATAAATGAAATTTACATCCTTTTTTTCCCACAAATTGAGCTTTCTTTCGGTGGTATTTGATCGCCTGTGCGGTTTTTATTTTTTGCGCTATAAAAAAAAAAAACTGACAATTTTGAGAAAAAAAACAATATTTTGGACTTTTTGCTATAAAACATGTCCAGTAAAAAAAATGTAAAAATCAAATTTAGTCATAAATTTCTGCCAAAATGTATTCTGCGACATGTCTTTGCTTAAAAAAAATCCCAATACGTGTAAATTAATTGGTTTATGTGAAAGTTATAGCGTCTACAAATGGCGGGAAAGATACTGGGATTTTTTTTACTAGTGGGCGGGGGTGTGTACTTTACAGGAACACGCTGATCCTGAGAAATAAAGTCTTAAATAAAGAGGTGCAATGTAAACACTGCAGCCGTGCTGTCAGTGATTACTTGTAATCGCCAGCACCTGGCGGGAAATGACCCGCCGGGAGCCGGCGATGGACACCCGCTGCCGCAATCGTCGGGAGGGGTAGGGCGGGCACGCACCCCCTACCTGTTTTGCAAAGCAACGTTAAAAGACCGCTGTGCGTACAGGTGCCGCCCTGCTGCAGTAAAAACGGTTAAAGAATAAATTCACTTATGAACAAAAAAAAAAAAATGCACATCTTTTTGCAGGTAGAAAAATGTGCATTTATTATTTGTTATTTATTAGGAGCCTGTAAAGCATTACACCCGCAATCTGCTGATTGCGGGTGCAAGGCAAGGCTCCTACAGACTGTCAGTGTAGTTCACTGAAAACTACAAGCCATCAGCCACAAAGGCTGACAGTAGTTGTCTTCTTTCCATTCACAGAACTCTGTGAATGAACGACACGGCAGAGCGGGCAGGTGGAGCCTCGCACGCCCAAATTTTTTAAAATATTGTGACAGCGAGTTTGGGGAGAAGAACCCCAGCTTGCTGTCACAAGAGGCAGCAGATTGGGGAGAGGCTGCACCAGTGGAAACATGTTACATGTTCCACCCTAAAAAGAGGTAGAACATGTAACAAGTTCCTGAAGGTGAACTTATCATTTAAGCATTAGTAAGCTGCAATGTATTGTATATTTGCCCTTTCACACTTAGCGTGAGTGTAGTCAGGCATTTTTTACTTTGTTCACACATTTTTCATGCAATTTGTAATACAGGAGCAGAATTGTGTTTTGGGCCCCCATAGACTTTTATATAGAAGCACATGATGGGGCATTTTTCAGCTGCTCTCATTAAAGTCTCTGGGGCCACAACTACATGATTCTGCCCCAAAGAAGCTCATTGCATGAAGATGTAACAGAATGTTGCAGTATATTTAGGTTCAGTTTACATAACATTTTAGATGTCAGCAAGGTTTATTTACTAAACCTGGAGAGTGCAAAATCTGGTGCAGCTGTGCATTGTAGCCGATCACCTTAGAAAACTTTAGGTTGTTCAATTAAGCTTTGACAAAAAAAGCCAATTGGTTTCTATGGAGAGCTGCACCAGATTTTGCCCTCTGCAGTTTTAGTAAATCAACCCTGCTGTACCTAAAAAAAAAATAATAAAGTGATGACTCCTAATGTTTAGGAGTGGAGTCTAAGGGCTGAGAGAACCATTCAATTTCAATCAGTTGCTATGGAGAGATTTAACTGCATATTGGCAGTGACCTCATTTACACAGAAGACTTTTAAGGGGGAAGCATGATTATTCTCAAATCTTACTTGCGCTGGGTGTTACTGGCTCAAAGCACTGATGCAAAAAGCTCAGTCAGGCAACTAGCATTTCCTGCACATTAAAGGAGCTCTATAGCATCCTTTCTCAACCAGGGTGCCCAGGCACCCTGGGGTGTCTTGAGGTTTCTTCAGGGGTGCCTTAGCAAAATGTCTAAAAATTGGTCAAAACTTGTATGCAAGCCAGTGGGTGGAACAAGCCTGCCTTTTAGTTACACAAAGCCACAGATTTTCATTGTGCACCATTACGACCATCTAGCCACTAGCGTCCTGGCAACCAATGACCTCATCAGTTGTTAAGGAGGATGTCGGTTGCCTGTACAGCATCCTAGTTAGGCCCTCCCCTGCTCCTTTCCATCATTGCTGGGATCACATTACCTCAGTGATAAAAACTGAGGGAGAAGAGAAACATTGGAATAATACTCAGTAGCAGTGTGCAAAAGTGTATTTGCTTTAGAATAATACATCGCCTCTAATGTTGGGTGTGCTACATGTGTGGATGTTGCTGCGTAATATAAAAAACTATTAGAATAGTTTTCACATTTTAGAATGGGTGCCCTTTTAAAATTATGGACAGTCTAGAGGCACCCTATTTTAGAATGTGGTGCCTCAAGACTGTCCATAATTTTAAAGGGTGCCTCGGAACTGTCCATAATTTTAAAGGGTGCCTTGACTGAAAAAAGGTTGAGAAACACTGCTCTATAGTCACAGCATAAACCTTAATTTTATCAAATCAGTATTGTAATATCAACACAAACAATAGTTATTTTTCACAATTCGGTATAATCTCCTTTTATGTTCTGCCGGTCCACTGGTCTTCTCTTTGCACAGCCTCATGGATACCCTGCATGCTTTTCAGCTTCTCCTCCACTGTTTAATATCTATTTCTAAGGACTACCTATCCCATAGTATGGCGCATTGGAGGCGTGACAGGGGGCAATCTCTCTTTGTAGGGACCCGTTGTAGATGGAATGTAAATGGAGTTATATTCCAATTGAATATGTTGATAAATTTGTTGCTAAATAAAGAGAATGTATGTGTCCTGATTAAATTGGAGTTTTTTGCTATTTTAGGATGGTTTGCTAAACAAATCACCTAAGAAACTTACCACAATCTTGTCGAAGAGTACTACCAATTGCTGAACAACTGGGTTTGCCCTCCGCCCCCATGAGTACTGACACCATATATGACCCCTAACATAGCGGTTCCTGTTGAGAATTTCTGTGCTCACCCCCGTGGGTTCTTTGTGTTGAAGGTCTACCTTTCTCCCCCCTTTTTTTTTCCCATGGAGGTCTTGGTCAAGCGAAATCTGCTACTTTAAGAATTGAACCTTGGAGTCCTCCTGAAGAAGCAGGCCTTGCAGAGCCCCCTGATACCATTTCTGGCATGTCTAAGCCATTGGGAAGTCTTTAGTATTTTAACTGCAATATATTTTTGTATTTTTAAACTAAGCTTTGTTAATAAAAAGTTAGTAAAAATATTTTAGTATGTTGTCTGTGCATAATAATAAAGTCCAGAGTTTCATTTTCTCTCTTCTCCATCCCCCCACCCAGCTTTCAGGGGTGAGATATTGGTTTCCCATGGTATTTTGCTGCTTGCAAGCTGTGATTGCTGTACTGACTCTGCCTCCTAAAACACCTCCTCTTCAGAATTTCTGTAGCAGGCTCTGTGATCTGTGTGACATAGCAGTGCCTATTCAAGAATTCAAAGAACTAAAATGTGTGGAGACGTTCACAAAATAAATTTATAAACTTCAAGATTGTTCAGATTAATAGGAGTAGGCTAGGCAGCTTTTTTCAACTGGGGTGCCTTCTGGGTTCTTCAGGGGTGCCTTGGCAAACTACCTAAAATTAGCTCCAAATCGGAAAAAATTGTATACAGGGCAGTGGCTGGATCAAGCCTACTTTTTTGTTACACAAAGCCACAGGTTTCCTAACAATCATTGATGTCATTAGTTGATAAGGAAGACATCGGGCACCTGCATACCATCCTTGTTTGACCCTCCACCCTTCTCCATCAGTATTGGGCTCATGTTAGCAGCATAGGGGAGAGAAAATGAGGAACAAGAAATGCTGGAATACTGGTCAATACCAGTGTGCAAAAAAATGTATTTGCTTTGAAATAAGTCAGCGCTAATGTTGGGTGTCTTAAGTGTGTAGATACTGCTGGGTTATGCAAAACAATTAGGTAAGTTTTTTTACAGTTTAGAATGGGGTACCTCAAGATTATCCATAATTTTAAAGGGTGCCTTGACTAGAAAAAGGTTGAGAAACACTGGACTAGAGATAATTTAAATACAATGTGGAAATGAATATGATATTAAAGTTTGGCCATAAATACACTTTACATGCCAGCGGTGGCAGATTTCATGTTTGGGAAAGGTCTCTTCTAAAGTAAATCTGTGCTCACTACAGCTTTAGTAGAATAACTTGCTTGGTAGTAGACACCCCAATATGCCTTCAACTTTACCATGTTACCCTCAAATCCCAGATCTGCTGCTGTGGTCGGTGCGTACCAATAAAGTCCTGAGTTTCTGTTTTTCTCTTCTCCATCACCCCACGCAGCTTTCAGGGGTGAGATATCTGTTTCCCATGGTATTTTGCTGCCTGTAAGCTGTGATTCTACGCTATCTACTATGCAAATAATGCACACTTCTTGCACTGGGCTCAATTAAAGCTAACAACCAGGATAAAGACAATTCTTTTTAAAACATTATTTTTAGTTAGATCTGAACTAAACTCACTGCCCTTTACTCCCTGATTGGCACCAGCATCTTCACCAGGTCTTCTTCTGGGTTGAGGATCTTTGGCCATCTTGATTGGCTGGGCTGGAATGATGTAACTCCCACACATGTATGAGAGTTCGTTCATTCATTCAGGCACCAAGGTGTGCAATATAAACAAAAAATTACAGAGCTCTGCTTTGTATACAAAAGTTACCTGACAAGGCATCTCATTACTGAAAGCTGATAAATTTTGGAATAAACTTAGTGTTACTAAACCCACAAGAGTAAAATCATTCTGTATCTGCATAACCATGGCACTTTTACAATGCACTTCTATGCTTGAAAACAGTCCAGCAGTCCAGAAACTTATCGGTAAGTCAACAATCTGATGATCAAACAGGTACTTTGTTTTCTATGAATGCATGAATAGCAACTAACTTTAGTCCACTTACTTTATTGTGAGTTTAATGCCTTGTAGCATTTGATTAATCGAGGCTATCAGGATGATTGTGACTAGAACTTTAATCCTGCACTAAATGTCTTTCTAATGGACCACAGTCTTTTTAATTACAATGGGACATTCCTGTGGCATGCATAATTGATATAGTTCCCCAAAGCTCAAATGGTTGGAATTAGGGAATGCATGGGCTGGAGAATCCCAACATCCAAAACACTTAAGATGTTAGCATTTAAAGAATTTCCATTGACGATTGACTAGATGCACTAAAGTAATGCCAAGGTTAAAATATTTAATAAGGGGCTGGAGGACCTCAGTTACAAAAAAGGTCTATAAACATTAAACTTATTCTCCCTGGAAAAGAGGCACTTAACAGGCAATACGATCGCCATAAACAAATATTTTACTGGTGATTGTAGCATCGGGAGAAAACAGTTTATTCTAAGGTCTCTGAAAACGTGTCACAAATTAGCCTGCAGTTTCTTGCTTGTGTATTCTTACCACTTTCCTGCCCCGATTCCTTTCACATGTGTGGTTTGGCTATGCTCACCTATGGGTGTTGCTGCTATTCTGTGAGTTTATTTCCTTCCCTTCCATCATTTCCTGGCCCACCTCCTAGTTTGCTTGCCCAAGACATACTCAGTCTAGCCCACATTGCCTGAGCAACTTCACAGTTCTCTGAGCTCCCGTTCATTGTTACTTGTGTATCTTGTGCCTGACTACATGCCTGGCTTCGTTCATTGTCTGTGCTTGTTTGCTACCCATCCTGACCTCAGCTAGTCTCCTGCATTTCCTCTTGTCTCCTGCTGGTTGCAGTCTGCACACGCGAGTGGTCTCTGCATCCTCAGCTGATCGTACCTGGGGGCCGCAACCTGGTTCCAGCTTGCTGGAAGTCCACCCCCACCATCATGGGCTCTGGTGAAAAAGACTGGGGCTTAGACTCCGCACCCTAGCGAATCCCGAGTTGTTGATATACTAGGGCTCACTACCTAGACACTTGACAAGATATGCGGCCAAACAAATGAATTCGATGAGAAGCAACTCAAGCTTAAATTGCTTATTTGTGCTGGAGACTGCGCTGGACTGCCTAGAACAGTCGATGGTCATGGGTGGGTGATTGTGTGGGCAAAGAGTAAGAAATTTCTTCCAGTAGGTCGTGCCCAATGGTGGATCGTGGTGGTGGACCCTCTTAGGGGCTTGGGCTGCTACCTTTCCGATACGTTTCTGATACGGCTTTATGGTCGTTTCAGCTAGAAGTCTTGAGTAAGGTAGAAGGAGCGCCCAGTGTCCAGAAAACTGCAACTATACATTAAACCATACATCCAAGTTGCACTTCCTAGACACTGGGTGTTCCTTCTATACTACCCAATGTTAAATTATGTAAGGTAATCTTTACTTTTAGAAATGTGGAATCCCCTTCCACAGTTAGTAGTCTCAATGGAGAAAGTATACAACTTAAAAAACTATTAGATGGGTTTCTCAAGCGAACACAATATACAGGAACATGAGGATTCATAGCGACTTGTGCACACACAAATTGAACTGGAAGGATTTGTGTCTTCATTCAACCTTACCAACTATGTAAAGAAAAATACCAGAAGATATGCTGTGTTTCTATGCCAAATGTTCAGACTTGGAGTACAGCTGTACAGTTTTCTGTCTGCTGATATGAAATCTATGTGCTAGCAATTTAAATATGAATGCTGGAAATTCTAAATTTATACCAAACAGAATAACTAAATCAGTAGACAATCACATATCTACTCACCTAGAGATGCCAAGTATACTTCAGAGTCTTGTAATGGAGCCCATGGTTTTTGACTGCAATTGTGAGAGTTATATTCAGATTCGCTTCTGTTATTATTAGGGTTGAGTTCATCAGTCATAGGGCCAAGAAAAGAATCTGAAAAGGTTTCTTCAGGACTTAGATCCTGTGTGTCTGGAGCACATGGACAAATCTCAGCCCACATATCCTGGCTGGACACAGAAGCGCTGCAATCTAGGCTCTCCAACATCCTCATTGGGACAGAATAATCTGCAAAAGAAAAAAGTAAATATGTTCACAATATACAATACATTTTTATGTACAGAAAATATAATAAACATTCCACTCTTTTATATTCTCTCCTTTAACCCCTTCACGCAGGCCGCACGCAAATGTGCGGCCTCACGGCATCTTGGCCTAGACGCCGAACGGCCACACATTTGCCTTCAAAATACATATGTGCTGAGAGCGCGCGCCCTGCGTGCTCCCAGCACACATGTAAGGTACTCACGAAAAGGTCCCGGTCTCCTCTTGCGATCGGGACCTTTCCCAATCATGTGACCGGCCATGACATCATGACACTAAGCCCCGCCCACCTCCCGGCGCAGGAACTCCTCTTCACACCAGGACAATCCGGCGTGAAGGTGTTAACCTAAGGCCTAAGACTATGCACTCTTTACATCTGGAGGAAAAGAGATTTAATCTCCAAATACGGAAAGGTTCCTTCACAGTAAGAGCTGTGAGAATGTGGAACAGACTCCCTCAAGACTTGGTTCTGGCCAGCTCAGTGGATTGCTTCAAAAAAGGCCTGGATTATTTCCTAGATACACAGAATATAACTGGTTACTAACATTTATATTACCTAGGGAATCCATGGAAAGATCAGATTTCCTCTCGGGGGATCAGGAAGGAATTTTTTTTTCCCCTGCAGGAAAAAATTGGATCATGCTTTGCTGGGGGTTTTTTTCCTTCCTCTGGATCAATTGTGGGTATAGGATAACTTTTTTTTTTTGGTTGAACTGGATGGACTTTTGTCTTTTTTCAGCCAGACTAACTATGTAACCATGTGGTGATCTTCTTAGGGTCAAGGAAGCTGATTATCCAGTCTTGGAAAAAGACTTCAGCACCATCGTTAGCTGCCTAAAAATCATTGGTGAACGAGGGTCTACCACTGTACATGGCCACCTATATCAACAGGGGCGTACCTCTTAAATTTAATAAGGTTGGGGTGGACAGTTTTCCTCTACCTATGCGTGATGTCTTTAATAAAGACAATAATTGGTAAAATGTGACATCAGTTCATAGTGACATAACAACCAATATGATATATATAAAAAGTCTTTAAATTATTCAAATAAATTGCGCCAGTTATCCTGGGAACTTCCGTCAATGGTAATATGTGCTCGTGACTTCAGTGATATGAAGAAAAAAAAAGGGGTGTGCTTGCACTCACTAGACGTATAGTAATAATGCGCATATGTTAGTAGTCATCTAGGACCCAATGGATGAGTGACACTCCAATGGCACTGGAAACAACCTGGGTAAAACCTCCAGACCTCTCAGTGACTCCTTTCAAAGGATGCGGACTCCTCGCTGTCTTTAATACCCAGTAGTAGATAGACTCGGCAGGAACACCACCTTTAGTAGCTCAAAATAAAGCCAGCAAAAACAAAGGGCTAATATAGTGTAGCAATTTTTTATTTTCCAATAATGGTGTGCAAATTAGAGCAGCATATCAAACGATATGCTCTGATAACAGTCCAAAGCCATAAGCAAACATTGGTGGGTAACAACAGCTACAAATAGATAAATGGTAGTAAAAATGTAGCCAGTATCTGTGATTGTATGCAAGTCTGGAACCAAAATGACCGCTGGTGTAGCACATGGCTTTCAGCAGCTCACAAAAATGAAATAGGACGTCGGTGCGGCAAGTTAATACTCCTACGCGTTTCGTGCAATGGAACATTGTCAAAGGGTAGCTTGCCGCCATTGCTGTGCATCCTTATATATGCACTGCGTATGCGCAAACTGGACGGCATGTTCCGCGCATGCGCAAACCGGGCGCCATTTTGCAGGAGTCCGGCAAACCACTGACATTGCCCCGACCAATAACACAGCTGACTGCTAATGAGACAATCAGCTGTATACGGCGGACCCGTGACAGGACAAGAAAAACAACATGATTGTGCAAGGGGAATATATGTTGCATTATCAGTATAAAAAATGAGTTACAAAAAAGGAGAATTTAAACATTAAATGTTTAAGGCTGCCATTAAACTATAGCCTGTACAGTGGGGCAAAAAAGTATTTAGTCAGCCACCAATTGTGCAAGTTCTCCCACTTAAAAAGATGAGAGAGGCCTGTAATTGGCATCATAGGTAGACCTCAACTATGAGAGACAAAAATCCAGACAATCACATTGGCTGATTTGGAAAGAATTTATTTGCAAATTATGGTGGAAAATAAGTATTTGGTCAATATCAAAAGTTCATCTCAATACTTGTTATATATCCTTTGTTGGCAATGACAGAGGTCAAACGTTTCCTGTAAGTCTTCACAAGGTTGGCACACACTGTTGCTGGTATGTTGGTCCATTCCTCCATGCAGATCTCCTCTACAGCAGTGATGTTTTGGGGCTGTCGCTGGGCAACACGGACTTTCAACTCCCTCCAAAGGTTTTCTATGGGGTTGAGATCTGGAGACTGGCTAGGCCACTCCAGGACCTTGAAATGCTTCTTACGAAGCCACTCCTTCGTTGCCCGGGTGGTATGTTTGGGATAATTTTCATGTTGGAAGACCCAGCCATGTTTCATCTTCAATGCCCTTGCTGATGGAAGGAGGTTTGCACTCAAAATCTCACGATACATGGCTCCATTCATTCTGTCCTGTACATGGATCAGTGGTCCTGGTCCCTTTGCGGAGAATCAGCCCCAAAGCATGATGTTGCCACCACCATGCTTCACAGTAGGTATGGTGTTCTTTGGATGCAACTCAGCATTCTCTCTCCTCCAAACACGAAAAGTTGTGTTTCTACCAAACAGTTCTATTTTGGTTTCATCTGACCATATGACATTCTCCCAATCCTCTTCTGGATCATCCAAATGCTCTCTAGCAAACTTCAGACATGTACTGGCTTAAGCAGAGGGACACGTCTGGCACTGCAGGATCTGAGTCCCTGGCGGCGTAGTGTGTTACTGATGGTAGCCTTTGTTACGTTGGTCCCAGCTCTCTGCAGGTCATTCACTAGGTCCCCCCCAGTGTGGTCCTGGGATTTTTGCTCACCGTTCTTGTGATCATTTTGACCCCACAGGGTGAGATCTTGCATGGAGCCCCAGATCGAGGGAGATTATCAGTGGTCTTGTATGTCTTCCATTTTCTAATTATTGCTCCCACAGTTGATTTGTTCACACCAAGCTGCTTGTCTATTGCAGATTCAGTCTTCCCAGCCTGGTGCAGGTGTACAATTTTGTTTCTGGTGTCCTTCGACAGCTCTTTGATCTTCACCATAGTGGAGTTTGGAGTGTGACTGTTTGAGGTTGTGGACAGGTGTCTTTTATACTGATAACAAGTTCAAACAGGTGCCATTGATACAGGTAATGGAGTGCAGGACAGAGGAGCCTCTTAAAGAAGAAGGTACAGGTCTTTGAGAGCCAGAAATCTTACTTATTTGTAAATAATAAAATAAATTATTTCCAAATCAGCCAATGTGATTGTCTGGATTTTTTTTCTCATTTTGTCTCTCGTAGTTGAGGTCTACCTATGATGCCAATTACAGGCCTCTCTCATCTTTTTAAGTGGGAGAACTTGCACAATTGGTGGCTGACTAAATACTTTTTTGCCCCACTGTATGTCACCATCGCACTTTATTATGAGCGCTGCATTTCTTTGGTATTATATTTAGGATTTCAGGGGTTAATCTCATGCAAGCTGCTTTTTGATGTCTTAAAGCGCTCGCTATATCACTTTTTATTTCCTCTACCTGGACTGCCTCTGATTAGAGTCAAATCATGTGCTCCTTTCATTCTGGTTATTTAGTTTTATTGTTCATTGGTATTGGCCTTAAATGTTGACATTTACTCTGGTCATGATGTTTGGTACTTGTAATACTGGTATCTAATTCCATGTGGATGGCCTTGGATTGGGTTATTTCTTTTGTTTGCCTGACCTTATTTGAATTTACAGGGTTTAGCTCGTAAGTGAGAGGTAAAATCATTTGGCATTTTGACCTATACCTTTGGATGGAGGTTGTGCAGTACCAGTCACAGAAGTTAGTTTTGTTGCCTACTTTGTGTATAGACTTTTTGATACATGAAACAAAAATACTAAAAAGTAGAAAAAAGTTGATACCTGGCTGAATACAAACCCTCAGGTCTAGCTTTGCTTGTGATGTGATGGAGGGCTATAACCCCTGTCAGATTTTTTTTTTTCACAAATTTGTGTCCCATTTTAGAAATTTCACTTCCAAACATGAAATGAAAGGAAATCCCTACAAATTAATGGAATCCCTTGGGGTCCCCAGAACTAGTGTTCCCATTGGAAGATTTCCCCCTCTATCACTTTCCTAGGGACAACCCCAAAATTCCAATTTTCTTTATTTTCACTTTCAATGATAATGGCAAACAGGACAAATAGAGAAGATGAATCTCCTTAACAGGGACACAGAAAGCAATAAAAATTACAGGGGTTATGATCCCTCTCCACTTATATATATATATATATAAAAAAAAAGTTTTGCCTATAGTCAAACATTAAAAAGAACATTGGCTACAACATGAAAAGGCCACCATGGTGATACAAACATTCTTCCTACTCCAGTGGCTGAATCCTACATCCAAGTTCAGAGAGCCCCACAACTCTTATTTAATTTTTTTTTTTCTTAAATGTATGATGTGGGCGTGTACATGCTACAAATTAGGAATGCACCGATATATCGGCGACAAAAATGTATCGTCCGAGAATAGTGTTATCAGCATTGCAGATAGGAAAAAAGGTGCCGATATTGGCTTCTCTGTTTTTATTATAAAAGAAAAAGTGTCAAGGCAACTCACATGCAAAGTCACGTCCCATAGACTTCAATGCAAAAGAGGCCCCTAGTGACTTCACTGCAAAATTGCGTCCCATAGACTTCATTGCAAAAACACCCCCTAGTGACTTTAATGCAAAATCACATTCCCAATAACTTCAGTACAAGAACACGTCCCATTTACGTCAATGCAAAGACACCTCCTAGTGACTTTAATGCAAAAATGCCAGCCACATTAGTTCAATTTGAAAAAAAAAAAAATGTAAACTGTCCAATTCGGTTTTTGGCCAAGTGCATCTTGAATTTTTGTTTTTGTTTACGGAATTTTCATGTAAGTGCACTACTACTAAAAACATTTTATCATCTCAGCACTTTTACAGGTAACACACACGTATCTTGAGTGACAACAGCATACATAAACAAAATTATTCTGAGCACTGTTGCATGAATTCCTTCACGTGATTATTACCCAGGTTCCATGATGCTCAACTCATTTCACTCCATAGTATCATATGATATTGTTCTGGGAACAAACTTTGAGGCAGTAATATGAATTTAGCCTGGGTATCCCTGATACTGGCAAATGGAATCTGCAAACATTTTTTCTAATAGTGTGATGCTTAAAGTGGTTGTATACCTCAGACATGAAATATGAACAAGGCATATCCCTGTATGGTGTGTACTTGTCTCAGGAGCATTAAGTGTCATTTCTGTCTGCTGCTTTGTTCCTCTGCAATCTGCATGGATCATTTGTGACAAACGTTTCTGACACCAAGAAGAAAATGGTGACTGGGAGGAACTGCCAGCAGATTGAGAGCCTCAGCTCTGTTCCTGTGAGCTGTGTGAAGGGGGTTTGTCTCTTCCCTCCAATGAGCTCTCAGTGTGTAATTTCAGCTCTCCACCCCCTTATTTCTGAACTTTCAGACAAGCTGTATAAATTCTGCACTTTGAACGGCTACAGAGAGGAGCAGACTGCAGGTACAATTTGTTCCAGCTCTGTGCATCACCTGAGGCCAGTCACCTTACTGGGTATATGTAAGGGTTTACAACCACTTTAACAGAATACTACTTTTTCAAAAAAACAACCTCGAAAGCTAACTATGTCAGGGACCCAGCATCGGAATCTATTTGTCTCGGTATGATACATAGGGAAAACTGGTAACAGTAGATTACAGATTCAGAAGCTTCAAAAATACCCCATAAATCAGTTTTCAATTGGATGTTCATTTTCTACAGCTGAGGCATACAATTCAGGCCCAGTTCTCATGTCAATAATACTGGCATCTGACACAACTGAAGATTTTCGGTTCACACTGCCGCGACTTGGGAACCGACTTGAGACCCCAAGTCGCATGCATGTGAAATCCCAAGCTAGTCAATCAGAACGGTCTTAATTAGCACTACTGAAGTTGCTCTGACTTTAGAAAACAGTCCTGTACTACTTCAAGGAGACTTCTATCTGACACGAGCCCATAGACTTTAATGGAAGTCGCCGCCAAGTTGGATCCTCATCTATATTGATGTGATTTGAATGTAACATTACATTGCAAACAATAATGATCAAAAATATGCCAAAATAAATATAAATAAATGAATAGCACCCTACCACAAACCACCAAAAATTATATAATCCAAAAAAAAAGTCCAAAATCACAGTACAAAAATATCAAAAACCACACATACACATAAAATGTCCCTCCTGTGTATAAAAAGTGATATACTGAAAAATTATCCAAATAGATACAGCCTCCCAACGGCTTCCACGACCAGTGTTACCTCAACAGAAAAAAAAAGAAATAATACATAGTGCATTATCCTTAAATAATTTTAACATCAATATGTGAAGTCACTCTGGTGAGTATCACACAAGTGATCCTTGAAGGTGAAAAATAAAAATAAAATAAAAATTTTAATTAAAATATAAGTGAAAACCAAACGTGTACGTGAATCACTCTTCAGTGCCAAAAATCAAACGAACACAGTGTGCACTTCTAGTTTAAGTAAGGAATGAATACCCTTACCAATAATCAAAAGTAATCTCGCCTTAATATCATCCAACAATACCATGATGGAAATAGCCCTCCTGTAGAGATCCACAAGGATTACCATGCTCCCACAGCACCACCTAGGTCCATCAACACTAGCACTCCATGTGTCTCCTCACAGTGTACTTTCTGCCATCCAAGAAATGTCCAGGCTCTTTGTGTATGCTCCTTTCCACTTTCCAAAATGGCCGCTGCTGCACTTCCGGTTCCCGTGTGCATCTGACGTCACTTCCCTTGACGCGTTTCGTCATCGGACTTAGTCATAAAGTATCGTAAACTAGAAGTGCACACTGTGTTCGTTTGATTTTTGGCACTAAAGAGTGATTCACATACGCGTTTGCTTTTCACTTATATTTAAATTAAAATTTTTATTTTATTTTTATTTTTTACCTACAAGGATCACTTGTGTGATACTCACCAGAGTGACTTCACATATTGATGTTAAGATTATTTAAGGATAATGCATCTGTATCTATTTGGATAATTTTTCAATATATCACTTTTTTATACACAGTAGGGACATTTATGTGTATGTGGGGTTTTTGATATTTTTGAACTGTGATTTTGGACTACATGATTTTTGGTGGTTTGTGGTAGGGTGCTATTCATCTATTTTGGCATATTTTTGATCATTATTGACAAAAATAACTTGCTTATAATTATAAATCTCTAAACAAACATACTTTACCCAAGGTTCACACCTAAGCGTTTTGCAGAAACGCACCACAGTCCAATTAACATGAATTCCTATGGGACATGTTCACATCTCTGCGTTTTCACCCGCTGCATTTTTTGGAAAGGG